>NC_081155.1:7984919-8284919 GCF_012432095.1 Onychostoma macrolepis
TTAGTTATGGCGAAAAAAAAAAGCCGAGAGAAAATGTGATCAGAGCTGGTTACGTTTATAAAGATGTAACCAGCGTATAGTGGCTTGAGTAACTGAATTAATTTGGAGTATAGTCACTGATAGATTTATTAACTTTGTTATTGAGATTCTATACATAACGACCTGAAAGTTTAATCTGAAAGACTTTTGGAACTTATTCTGCACTGAAAGCAGTACCGCGGGAAGTATAGGGGTGCTGAGGGTGCTGCAGCACCCCCTGGCTCGGAGCTAAAGAAAAAATGGGGGTGCGGTGTTAAAAATAATTCAATTTAAATTTTGTAACAAAAAGAAAAAAAAAACGAATTTTATTAATTTGAATATTCATTAAAAATCATAGGGGGGGGGGAGCTTAGGGCTATAATGACAATAAGCAACAATTGTCGCGTGACGTCACCGCGTCCGCATCAGTCATTGAAGATTTAAAAATACACCAGTCAACATGGCGCAAAAATGCATTTCTGATTTTTTCGCGAAGCCCAAACAAAATACCTGGAGCCTATGCCTAGTGGGCAGCCAACCAGCAGCAGCTGCAACACGTCTGTACCCAAATTAATAATTAATTAGCATATCTACAGCTATTACAAAGAAACCAAGAAAGAGCAAGAGAGTCCATACCTCAGCAGCAACTATGTCGCATTCTCACATCTTGATCTTTAACGTTATATTTTTGTGGATCAATGCTTAAGGTTAATTCAGTATATAATAATAAAAAAAAAAAAAAACGTTACATCAACAATAAAATAGTACAATGATGAAGTCGCTTAGCTTATATTAAACATAAAACTTGAACAAAACGGATAAACTGATGACGTGTGACCGCGCTGCAACATAAAAATAAAACGTCTTTGTATTTTCCCCTTTGTGGCCCATTATTATTATTATTATTATTATTATTAAGAAAAAAACAAACATATAGGCCCAAAATAAAATAGTATCATTAAGAAATTTTATTTTAATTAAACTGAAGAATATTAAAATATTAAACTGAAGTTATTAACAAAATTACAATTTTGTGTATAAAATTTGTAACGTAAATAAAATGGATTTCTCCTTTTAAAACGATCGTTTGTGGTTCATTATTATTAAAACAGATCAGTCATAAAGTAGTACAATGGCAAATTCGCATTTATTAAACATGCAACTCTTATTAACAAATTGAAGAAGACGTAGCCTACTTGCGTTGTAACCCAAATAAATAAGGTTTCCCTTATTTAAAACGAATGCTTAGTTTGTGGTTCATCATTATGTTTTTAATGAAAACACAGCAACAATAAAGACCAACTCAGTTATTTTAAACGAAATGAAACGTTTATTAACAAAAATCCTCACGCCTTGAGTTTCCCCTCTTTTCCTTGCTTTCCTTCAGTTTTAAATAAGCGCCTTGAGCATTTTACTTTCACTTTCAAATTAGCGCAATTAGGTGTCAAGCAGTTGTTTGCTTTTAGTTTGTTTGAGTTTTCTCTCTTTCCCTCACTTTCCTTCAATTTTAAATAGCCTAGTTTGAAAAAGCACCGTGCACATTTTACTTTCACTTTTAAATTGGCGGTTCTGTATCAAGCAGTTATTCGTTTTTAGTTTGTTTGTGTTTTCCCTCTTTCTCTCACTTTCCTTTGCTTAAATAGCTTGTAAAAGCATCGTGGGCATTTTAATTTCACTTTTAAATTAGCGGCAATTCGGCATCAATTGCTTGAATTCAATTCAAGCAACAACAAAATACAACGTAGAACATATAACTTTTACTAAAAAAATTAATAAAAATAAACCATGATATGCCTAATATAAAATAACAAATAGCTTACACAAAGTTTAAATAGGTATACAAAACTATAAATCAGTAAAGAATGAGGAACAAATAATTATGAAATGTAGAAGCAAAACGAATAAGAATATTTGGAGGCACTGACGCCTAACACCTTAATAATGCAAAATAATGAAAAAAAAAAAAATACACAGTTTAAATAAAATAAAAATCAGCAGATACTGTGGAACCAAATAAATGAGAAACGAATGTTTAAAAAAACCGTCTATTATCACGTAGATTAATGGCAGAAATCAACAGGCTTTTCAAAATCCAAAAATTTTTTTTAAAACAGGCGCTTTTACAATTTCATTTTGAAACTCTTCTGCCATCGTCTTGTCTGTCTCACCTCACTGTTCTTGTCAGTCAGCTCGATTCACTCTCCTCACTTGATAAATTAAATCTGATCTGTGATGCGCGACTGTCGTTCTTTCGGTGTGCTGCATTGAGCAGCCGCGTTCAGTTTTAATTGTAGTGTCATCTAACTGAACTAAAATAATTGTATTACTATGAAAAAAAAAAAATCAAAACGACGGTGGGGGACGGTGCCGCAGGGGACAATTGATGTAACTGGTGTTGCGGCATAACACCGGTATCACCGCCAACACCGTCTATCGCAGCAAGCGGCAAGCCTACCCAGGTGAAAAAACCGTAGGATTAAATGTATTAAAAATATTCTTGAAATTCAAATAGTGCGTTTTTAATGCATTTGTATTATTGCCGTGCTTATTTTAAGTGCATTAAAAATATACTTAATTGTATTTTAATATAATTCTAAAAAGTATATTTTAAGTACTTTGGTAATAAATATATGCTTAATTATACTTTTAAGAAATATGCTAAACTCAAGTACACTGTAAATGTATTTCTAAAAAGTATACTAGAAGTACTTTGGTAATATATATATGCTTAATTATACTTTTAAGAAATATGCTAAACACAAGTACACTGTAAATGTATTTCTAAACAGTATACTAGAAGTACTTTGGTAATAAATATATGCTTAATTACACTTTTAAGAAATATGCTAAACAAAAGTATAATTTAAATGTATTTATAAAAATTATACTAGAATTACTTTGGTAGTAAATATATGCTTAATTACACTTTTAAAAAATATGCTAAAACACAAACATACTTTTAGTGACGTTTTAGTGCATTTACAGAACACATACTTATTTTACTCTCATTTAAAGTATATTATATGTGTACTTTGTGTTGAGTATATGTAACTTATAACCATGTGTAGGCCTACTGCAATTAATGTTAAATATTTATGTAATGAACATGCTTCAGCCTTTAAAAGATTTTTTGGTAAACATTTGTAACATTTTAATATATTTTATAAATCACAGTAATACATTATATGAATGCAAGTGCATTCTCACAATGCTATAAACATTTCAAAACATAGTACTTGAAGTTCAAGTATTGTTTATAGCAGTATTGACGTACATACTTTAAGTGAATTAAATACTCACTCATGGCATTTAATTTAACATTATGTATTTCAATATTCTGTAGTGCATTAATGACTCAGTTTGAACAATCCACTTAAAACTGAACTTTCCTCAGTACCATTACTTGCACACATCAGCATAAAAGATCAGGTACATATACATCAAAAGCCAAAAACAAAAAACTCCATACATGAATGGCTAAAAGAAAAGAAAAAAAAATTGTTTATAAAGCATGTTACATATGCAATTCACTAATTCAGGTCTTTCATTAATGCAACTACAATAATTTCAGTCCCTTTCAATATTATTTGGCAGAGCTATGACATACATTTTGTCTTTCACTTCAACCATCACACATTTTCGTTTCAAAAACTGTGTATGCACTGCATAAATGGTGTTTGACTCTTTCACCTCATGAATAAACTTGGAAAAAATTTTAAGGTCAGAATCCCTACAAAGCTGTCTTCCAGACCTGCAAAGCTCCTTAACCAAAACACAACTCATTTGAGCATTACAACCTTCAGGGTTAAATGCCACAATGCTCAGAATCTTGCATAATGTGCCATCAGCTAATTCTGCAACAGAGTTGTTTCTTTTTTGAAGCCTTGTGTTAGTTTCTGTGTGATAAAGTACACTGTCGTGAAGAAAACGATCATAATACAGGCCTTGCTGTGCCCTGACACCAAAAAGATCCTCAATAGCAAGCATGTGGCGTACTGGAATGGCCACTGGATGAGGATTACCAAAAACCCTAACATTCTCTGACAGTTGTGCTGATTTAGCTGTCTCTTGCTTGCTGTTCTGCAGATCACAGAACAGTTTTTTGACTGTGTCTTTGGCATCGTTCATGTACTTGTCAGCCTTGATTGTGAGGTCTCTCCATTTGAGGAATCTCTTGACTATCTGTTGTTGGACATGTGTGGTTCCATTAAAGAACCTCAAGAGTGTGCCATTAAAGGACTCAAAAGAAAAAGTGGATGTAGCCCACAGAGGTCCCCAGTTTCTCACACTTGCAGAAATGTGTGTCATCAAGTGCACGTTAAATGTCATCTTGTCCTTGCCGTACAACTTCTCAAATTCCATTACAAATTTCTTCAGTGCTTTCTCTGCAACATCAATATCAACCATTTGTATCTTTTCCTGAAGCAGAGAATAAATACCAAAAACAAGAAGGAAAGATGGTTCCAGTATTTCTTGGAAAGTACACCAGAAAGCACTGGTAGAGCATAGAACAGAAGAAAAGATCTCCATTCAGAGGCCTTCCAATATTTCCGTTCTTTTACAGAACGTGGAACTCTAGTTAACTCTACTGGAGGCTGGATTGCTAGTAACTGCTTATCAATGACGTCGGATTTTGTGCCAATGTACCATGGTTTGTCATGGTTAGTGGAATCCAGCCATAATGTCATTAGCTGCCGTGTTACTCCTAAGCAAACACTATGCTGATATTCAGGCACAAACCCGTTTACCATCTGAAAGTTTGCTAGCTTCATTAAAGGAGAGGGACCTTTCACTCCCATTACTGGCTACTGAGGAGTTGCAGCCATAGCATGTTGAAAATGCTCAGATTCACATCTGAGAGAAGGTTCAGGATTTATGTAAGCGTATGAACCTCCAGCTTTATGATAGCAAAAGTCACAGCCATATGTGCCATTAAACTGTTTTGTGTTTCGAATTTGGGGACGAGCCACTGAATCGGAGCTACAGACCAGGGCATGTACCTTAGATAAATGTTGCTGGTTCTGTGTATCTGTCCATTGTATTCCATTTTGCTCCAGTTCTTGAAGCTCATCAACAAATGGAGTTAACAGAGTTGTCATGTTGGGTTTCTTATCTCCAAACCAAATACATGGTATGCAGATATTATTGTTTCGTTCTTTTGGATCCAGCTCAATGATCTGGCACTGAATGGGCCACAGCTGACAATTTGAGCTCTTGAAAACTGGGATACCATCACAGTTCCATAGTAAGCACACATCTTCTTCACTAATTTTACCACTCCTGATTAGTTTTTCATACTCCATTCCTGAATGTATGTCACTAATAATGCCATTAGTTGACCTTTTTCTGTCTAAAGTATTCTTGGGATTTTCCAGAATGTCCTTAATTTGGCTTGATAAATTCAAAACCAGAAAATATGCCCCATTTTTCAAATTTGTGTCTGCATCAAACATCATGTGACATATAGAACACTGTGTCTGACCATTAACCTTACCTATATAGTTTGTGCATCCAAAACAGTAAAAATGTGATTCATATTGTCCATACTGCCCATAAGCTTTATGAAATAGGTAAGAAGTAGCTGGCACTGATCCTGGGAAATGTTCATTAAACAATTTGAGGAGGTCTTCAAGAGCTGTCCCTGTGAGGTTGTGTCTCAAAATGAAAGACATCAAAAGCAGCAGACTCTGTCCTCTGGAGATTGGTGCTCCTGGGTAAAGGAGCTCATCCTCCTCTGATCCCTACAAGAAGAAGAAGAAAAAAACATTAATAAACAAACGAACAGATTAACAATTAGAGGGTAATTGTTAATCTTGCAGAAAGCATATGCCTGGGTCAGTTACCTATCTCAGTTTTAAAGAAAATGATCTTAATCAACAACAAAAAGTTATTAGTTTATACTTTGCAACACTTCTCTACCAAGTTTCATTAAATTATACCTTGTGTTTTAATAATAATAATAATAATTCTTTACATTTATATAGCGCTTTTCTAGGCACTCAAAGCGCTTTACATTGTGAGGGGGGGATCTCCTCATCCACCACCAGTGTGCAGCATCCACCTGGATGATTTTATTGTGAATCTTGCTGAGAGACAAACAAACTGCTCTGAAACCATTGCCCCAATGGTCCTTGGTGGCGAAGATTAGAGCCACAATGTAATATGCAACAATGCTATTTATCTTATAAATTATTATCCAAAAGTGTGGGACTAACAGTTTTTGCATCTTGTCCTCCCTATGAAACATCATAATAAATAGGTTCCTTTTTTATGCAGGATTTTAATTTCAAATTAATTTAATATAAGGCTGCAAATCATAAAGCCACACCATGAATACTATATGACAATACCTGTGATGGATTTGAGTTTGGTCCTTTTTTCAGGTGAGGTATCTCAGGAAACAAATCATTGGTATGGTCATGGTGTCCCCCACAAACAATATCTTGCCTGTCCTGAATTGTCTGTTGAATATAGATTTGAATGTCCGAGTGGAAAATTGGAGTTCTTCAAACAACAACTTTTAATGAATTTAGAGAAGTGTTAAATCTTTTCAAATTAACTTTTTTAAATGACATGTAATAGTTTTGTAATTACTTCACCCTTAGCTATTACAATTATGTCTGTATTCTGAGGCAGTCTTCCTAAATCATAGGGGCATCTACAACGGTCTAAATATCTGTGACATACTATTTGTAAAGTGAACTTCCAATAAATATACAGATAAATAAATAAATACAAAAATAACCCAGGTAACCCTTTCACAATTCCAAAACTTAATTTGTAACAGGAAACATAACATTTGACAGAATCCATCTAACCACATGTGAAATGTTGATGTTGATAATAACAAATAGTGTATCTACCTGAGAATGTATGTTTGGTTCTTGATGAGGACTCACGAGAGACTGGCATGAGTTGGTCTGGGGAGGCTGCCCTCTTCCATCATTATTGGTCACATCATTAACACTCTATACAACATACATATTACTAAATGTTAAGTCCAAATCATTGACGACAGTTTTTCATCTTAAAAGTACACTTCTGAAAAAAATAAATAAATAAATAGATAAATAATAATAATAAAAATATATATATATTAGTGATGTCTAATGATTAATCGCGATTAATCACATCCAAAATAAAAGTTTTTGTTTACATAGTATATGTGTATGTACTGTGTATATTTGTTATGTATATATACTGTAAATACACATCCATGCATGTATATATTTAATAAATAGATGTTACGTTTATATATTAAATGTATTTGTATATAATATAAATTATATTAATATACATGCATGTAAATACATGTAAATATGATCAAAATACATACTGTATGTGTGTGTATTTATATATACATAATAAATATACACAATATATTTGGATGTGATTAATCGCTATTAATCGTTTGACAGCACACACACACATACATATATATATACACTGTAAAAAAATGACTGTGATTTTAACGGTAAAAACTGTGAAAAAGCTACGGTAAAAACCTGTTAAATGGTTAACGGTAAGTTCCCCTAATATATACGGTGAAAAACTGTAATAGACATTTCAGATACCGCTTTTGGAAGTGAAAAAGAATGTAAAATTTACAGAGAAAAACCGTAAATTGACGTTCCCAGAATTCCCTGCATTGCATTTCAAATTCTGTTTGAATTTGATGTTTTTTCTTTGAAATAACTAGGTTTCTTCTTAGTTTGTTCTTATCAGTTATGTTTATTAGGGTTGTATGTTACATCTAATGTTGTTAAATTAATGTTTATTGCATATTTCAGTTTAATGAGTCTCACCATGATAGTGTTTATTGCTTGTGTGAATGACACTGTGCACCTTCTCTATATGTTATTATTTAAAAGCTGCTTGTGATGGGCTTTGGTTCATCATGTGACTCTCATCACTACCTGCATTTGGTGGTTATCAGTGTATTTCAAAGGTACAAAACAGATTTCAGTACTTCAATAGGTTGGTATATTACATTATATCAGTTAATTGAAATGACGGTATTTAACTGTAAATTTAAGTTAAAACCGTAAAACCTAAAACGTTGCTACCGTATATTTTACGGTAGAATTCTGGCAAACACAGCTGCCGGTTTTTTACCGTAAATTTTACGGCATTTTTTTTTACAGTGTGTGTATATATATATATATATATATATATATTAATCTGTGGTGTAAGGAAAAAAACTGAACAAATAAACTTAAGTTCACACAATATTTTTACCTACCCACTCAACTATTTCCTGCACTTGGTCTTCCATTTTGTATCTCTTTGCTGGTCTTGCGCACTGAGAATAATGGACACTGTCATTTTCTGTGGTGCCCTCATTGTCATTGTAATTAACCGGGAGCTAAAAGATAACAAGTTGTTGTTAGTATGTGTGTTATCTCTTTAGAAGATTAAGTAAAGTAAACTTGCAGCTTAATGATCATTATAATTTTTTTTTGCTTGTACTTGCTTGGAGTCGGCAAAGAAATACTCAGTGTTACAATGATTAATAAACAATTTAAAAAACTATTCATTTGAAATGGCACTTAGACGCTTTTGCATCTGAGCGCTTCATATATATAAATTAATGTAATAGTAAATAATATACTGAATAACACTTTTACCAGTGTTTTCCTTCTCCTGTATTCAGTTGTTCTTGGGAATTCGGAATCATTGAAGGACACATAGTTTTTGTAAACATTTCCGGCTGAATTCTGCAAATAAATAGATTGACAAAGATTTTTCACATCCTGGGTGCCACAGACAGTAAAAATGCAGCATATTACAATTCTTATGTAGCATAAATAGCATGCACAATAAAGAAGAAATAATATATAGGATTTGTTGCAGATTTGCTGCAGGTCTTCAAACTGTTGAGAAAAAAAATACATTTAGCTTAAAACAGCAATTACACATAAAATTCACCATTACCTCTTTATTTTTTGTACCCAACTTCTTAAAGCGGCGATGATGTGAAGTTTTTGGAATCTCATTATCTTGTAAGTGCAGGTAAGATTTGTATTTCTTCATTACTTCGTCACTTCAGTGCCAAATTTCAGCCGAAGGTCAGGTGACAGAAATAATAGTAATAATTATATCATCAGTACTTGAAAATTCTTCTTCTTCTTTTCTTTTCTTTTTTTTTTTTTGTGTAGCAGTGCATTTTGTTTGACCAATCAGAAACAAGCTTTTCAAATTGACTTTGCAGGTAATTGTCCAATCACAGACTGTCAAAGTACAGGTTGAGCGGGCAACGGATACGATATTTCAACAGAAATCATGTCGTTTCCTAACTATGCTTTGTTTTATTTCCCTGACTCGGACATAGTGAAGGTGGACAGCACCAATATAATTTTAAGAGAACACAGACGAGAAGAGTACCTGGTAAGCTCCCGCGAACAACTTAGAAGTGAAGAGGGTTACGTAGAGGTGTGCCTGACAAGTCGCAGCCGACATGGACAGACCAAGATACTGCCAGCAAAAATGCTACTTCTTACTGGTAAGTTTATTATTATTAGCGATTAGTATAACTAGCTTTAAGATCACTTTGGGTGTATGAACTATTTTTCCACGTAGATAGTGTGCATTTCTCAGTTAGTACGTCGACTACCGACGTTAACAGCAATACTTATTTGCTACCTACTATGGAATGCCAAACATGCCATAATTAGAAATAAATAAATGAATAAATAAATGTACAAAGAAATGTAAAAAAGCAAAAATAAATATATAAATAAATGTACAAAGAAAAGTAAAAAAGCAAAAATAAATGATTATTTATAATTTTATTTCCTTATTTATGTATTTTTTCATTTTTTTCCACATTTATTTATTCATTTATTTATTTATTTATACATTTATTTATTTCCACTTTTATTTATTTTCACATTTATGTATTTATTTACGTATTTATTACGTATTTAGTTAGCTCAAAAAACTGAGGGCACACGACAGGCTCTGTTTGGATGAGCATGATGCTTGTATGTTCAGTGCATGTCGTGTGTGTTTCACTAGCTCCGTTCCCGTGGACACCTCTTATTTGACCTAATTCTGGATATTTCCAGCCTAAGACCTGTGATTAATCCGTATCTAAAGCCGTGTCTACACCAAGAGAACCCATTATAATCAGTTGATGCGGTGACTGTCCACACGGGAAGAGGCACGAGGCGACCAATCTTCTACAGTAACCTCCTTCTATTCCGAATATTGGAAACATGCCTTGTATGCTTTAAAAGTGAAACCTAAAAAAACAGCGCCCATAAGAGAGCGATTGCACGCATTCGCGAGCTTCAGCAAATGCACGCGATCACAGATAGCAGGCTTCCCAGCCGAAACAACCCCCCACGTGAAACTGAAATAATAACGCTGATATAAGATTTTGGTCATATCGCCCATCTAAGTCATTCATCTCACACTATCAACAGGCTACACTTCTTGTACTTCGTTTGGGCACCACAAGGTGTCACTGTGGCCTCAAGCTTACCCCTCGACTACTCTGGCTCGATTGCTTTTCCTGACGTAAAACACGCCCTCCTCATTACCCTACGGACAAAGAAATGTATAAATAAATAAATGTGAAAATAAATAAATGTATAAATAAATAAATGTGGAAATATATAAATGTGAAAATAAAGAAATAAATAAATGTGAAAATGAATAAATGTGGAAATATATAAATGTGAAAATAAAGAAATAAAGAAATAAATACGTAAATAAATACATAAATGTGAAAATAAATAAAAGTGGAAATAAATAAATGTATAAATAAATAAATAAATGAATAAATAAATGTGGAAAAAAATGAAAAAATACATAAATAAGGAAATAAAATTATAAATAATCATTTATTTTTGCTTTTTTACTTTTCTTTGTACATTTATTTATATATTTATTTATTTATTTTTGCTTTTTTACATTTCTTTGTACATTTATTTATTCATTTATTTATTTCTAATTATGGCAGGTTTGGCATTCCATAACCTACAAGCACTTATGATGCTTATTCTAGAAAGTGACTTATTCTGTTTGATGAAATAGCTATAAAAGAATTGTCACTGTCTTTACTCATAAAAAGAGTTAACTTACCATAGGGAGAGATAATCGTTCACTATAAGCCTGTTACCAACAAATTAAATAATGTACACTGTGAAATTAAAACTGCAATAAATAGTCCTTCATCTGACACGCATGCCTGGCATGACATTTACTTCAGGTCTGTGTTTGTTTATTGGTCTGGCTAGTGGCTAATAATATGGCGCAGACTATTAACGCAGTTAAAGGTGATGAGTAGACTGAAGTTGGGCTGAGGTTGTTGTGCTGTGGGATGCAACTTGACCTCTGGAACAAATACCTAGAGGGACTCTTGTTATCGATTCTTTGTGGAAGTCTAACGAAAGTTAAGTTTGGGCCTGGCAGTACCGTTTGTTTATGTTGTTGCCATTGATACCATATATATATATATATATGTAAATAATTTGTGTGTGTGTGATTACAGACGTTTACAAAGACTTAATTGTAAAGAGAGATGCTTTTAAGAGAGAAGACATCTGGAAGGCCAATGCACAGCAAGGGAAAAACATCTAAAGTCAGAAGGTTTTTATTTTCTTAACCTTTTTCTTTTTCTTTTTTTTTTTGCGAAATGTTAATTGTCATGTGTTGCTTTTAGAGTGCAAGTACATCTCAAAGTGCAGCTGATGTTGCGATGGGAGACAAACTCAAAAGAGACCTCCAGAACTTGCAAAGGAAAAAAGCAGCACCTGTAACCTCTACTCCGATGTCAGACGATTCAGATAACACTGACATTGACCTGTTTGAAAATACAGAGCAGAGACCATCAAGGAAAAGGGTAAGCAGTGTTTTAATTTCATATAAAATAATTTTAACAGGCTTTTTTTGTTTGTTTGTTTTTTTCAAATCTGACTAATGGAACAAGGTTAGCCGCCACTTGCTCTCAGAGGAAGATTTCTCTTTCAGGTGTCCAATTGGTTCCTTCAGTAAGACTGAAAAGAAATGTTTAAATATGTAAAAATATATTTTTAGTTAGTTGCCCTTATATTTGCTATTTGCATGGTCTTTTGTGAGACTTCTAATTCTAATCTCTGTAAGAGGTGAATAGTGCAGATTTAGCATGAACCACAGCATCACAATAGACACAATAATTAGAAATCGTGAATTTGAAATTAAACCAAAATTATCAACATGACATTTGCTGTGATCTTCACTGGTTAAACATACAACATCACTAACTTATTGTAAGTGGTTGTTGAGCCTCTTCTAAACTTGTGTCAAATGTAACACACAGGCTGCACTGGACAGTGACAACGAACAAGAAGATAATGCAAGTAAGGAATTTGAGAACAGTCTTTTTCAGAGGACATCTCCCCAGAACACTCCTGTCATGCTTGATGATGATGTTGTCAAAGCTTTGAAAGGTAAAATCTTAGGAATTAAAATGTAAATATGAAACCTTTATTTAAGGATTCAATCCCTGAGTCAACAATTATTGATCAGCTTCTCTCTTTTAGGTTACAAAATTATATGTACATGTGTGTATAGGGCCATTTAGCCTAGTTTTTATAGTCAGTCTGTCCAATTTAGTTACGTTATATTAAGTTTAACTAAAGGGGACATATTATGCAAAAAGGTGTTTGAACACAATTGTGTGTCCACAGTGTGTGTAATAAACAAGCCTGTAATGGTTAAAATCCGCCCATATATAATCCCCCTGAATTCTTAAATGTATTTATGGTATTCTCATATATATTTATAATCCCCCTAAATCATAAACAATCTCTTTGAACTTGCCATTCCAGATTTCTCCCTATGTTGATGTCTGAAAATTTTGCATCATTAACAGTTTGTAATGATCCATTTTGAGAGTTATATAAGCTGTGTGAGCTTCTCCTGTATTGTTTGTGAATCACGAACACACAAAATCAGCACATTTTTTTTCTCCCACCCAAACAGAGGCAGTTAAAACATCATATGACGAATGATCCGTGGGGTATTTTGATCCGAAACTTCACAGACATATTTTGGAGACACCTGAGATTTATATTACAAAAAGGGGCATAATAGGTTACCTTTAATGTTATAAAAGCAATTGTTGTCTACAGAAGAGGATTAGGGCCAAGCAATACAGAAGAATCTGCAGGTCTAGAGAGTAAAACTTGTTAATGTAGCTCATGATACAATCTACCCAAGTTTGAATCCTCCTTTTGACAAACTAACTGGCTATTTTAGGGTCGATGTTGGTTATGTACACTTCCATCCATAAGAAACGACTGTGACCATCTATACAACCATTAATGACAATGTTGTATGATTGTAGTTTAGGGCAACGGATATATGTGAAAATAGCAATATGCTGTTTACACTAAGTATTTATTAAAATTATTAAATGGATGTTGCCTTTTTGGGACAACAAAGTCTTCCCTAAACCTACCCAATTGATTCATTATTATTAAACACTTGTTAAGCAATTTATTTCCATTCATTTTTCTTCATTTTTATTGAATAAATATTTCCGATTTTAAAATTGTGATGAGAAGAGCAACTTTGGCAAAAGGTGGATTCAAAATCTGGTTGATCACTTCATAAGCTACATCCACAAACCTCACTCTCTACGGTCAACTCAACTGCAGATGCTGATTAACTCTCCAACGAGATGAAATTAACTTGACATGAGTGTATTTTTTTATATGCATTTTATTTAAACTTTTTTTCTTAAAACCCAATTACTTTTTTCTCTAAATTTAATTATTTTATTCTCAACAGGTTATTTCAACTGTTTTTCTCAAAAAAAAAAAAAAAAGTTTAATCTTGCATTAAAATGACTTCAATCTCGAGATGGTTTTATTATTTATTTATTTCTAATTATGGCAGGTTTGGCATTCCATAACCTACAAGCACTTATGATGCTTATTCTAGAAAGTGACTTATTCTGTTTGATGAAATAGCTATAAAAGAATTGTCACTGTCTTTACTCATAAAAGAGTTAACTTACCATAGGGAGAGATAATCGTTCACTATAAGCCTGTTACCAACAAATTAAATAATGTACACTGTGAAATTAAAACTGCAATAAATAGTCCTTCATCTGACACGCATGCCTGGCATGACATTTACTTCAGGTCTGTGTTTGTTTATTGGTCTGGCTAGTGGCTAATAATATGGCGCAGACTATTAACGCAGTTAAAGGTGATGAGTAGACTGAAGTTGGGCTGAGGTTGTTGTGCTGTGGGATGCAACTTGACCTCTGGAACAAATACCTAGAGGGACTCTTGTTATCGATTCTTTGTGGAAGTCTAACGAAAGTTAAGTTTGGGCCTGGCAGTACCGTTTGTTTATGTTGTTGCCATTGATACCATATATATATATATATATGTAAATAATTTGTGTGTGTGTGATTACAGACGTTTACAAAGACTTAATTGTAAAGAGAGATGCTTTTAAGAGAGAAGACATCTGGAAGGCCAATGCACAGCAAGGGGAAAAAACATCTAAAGCCGTAAAGGTTTTTTATTTTCTTAACCTTTTTTCTTTTTTCTTTTTTTTTTTTGCGAAATGTTAATTGTCATGTGTTGCTTTTAGAGTGCAAGTACATCTCAAAGTGCAGCTGATGTTGCGATGGGAGACAAACTCAAAAGAGACCTCCAGAACTTGCAAAGGAAAAAAGCAGCACCTGTAACCTCTACTCCGATGTCAGACGATTCAGATAACACTGACATTGACCTGTTTGAAAATACAGAGCAGAGACCATCAAGGAAAAGGGTAAGCAGTGTTTTAATTTCATATAAAATAATTTTAACAGGCTTTTTTTGTTTGTTTGTTTTTTTCAAATCTGACTAATGGAACAAGGTTAGCCGCCACTTGCTCTCAGAGGAAGATTTCTCTTTCAGGTGTCCAATTGGTTCCTTCAGTAAGACTGAAAAGAAATGTTTAAATATGTAAAAATATATTTTTAGTTAGTTGCCCTTATATTTGCTATTTGCATGGTCTTTTGTGAGACTTCTAATTCTAATCTCTGTAAGAGGTGAATAGTGCAGATTTAGCATGAACCACAGCATCACAATAGACACAATAATTAGAAATCGTGAATTTGAAATTAAACCAAAATTATCAACATGACATTTGCTGTGATCTTCACTGGTTAAACATACAACATCACTAACTTATTGTAAGTGGTTGTTGAGCCTCTTCTAAACTTGTGTCAAATGTAACACACAGGCTGCACTGGACAGTGACAACGAACAAGAAGATAATGCAAGTAAGGAATTTGAGAACAGTCTTTTCAGAGGACATCTCCCAGAACACTCCTGTCATGCTTGATGATGATGTTGTCAAAGCTTTGAAAGGTAAAATCTTAGGAATTAAAATGTAAATATGAAACCTTTATTTAAGGATTCAATCCCTGAGTCAACAATTATTGATCAGCTTCTCTCTTTTAGGTTACAAAATTATATGTACATGTGTGTATAGGGCCATTTAGCCTAGTTTTTATAGTCAGTCTGTCCAATTTAGTTACGTTATATTAAGTTTAACTAAAGGGGACATATTATGCAAAAAGGTGTTTGAACACAATTGTGTGTCCACAGTGTGTGTAATAAACAAGCCTGTAATGGTTAAAATCCGCCCATATATAATCCCCCTGAATTCTTAAATGTATTTATGGTATTCTCATATATATTTATAATCCCCCTAAATCATAAACAATCTCTTTGAACTTGCCATTCCAGATTTCTCCCTATGTTGATGTCTGAAAATTTTGCATCATTAACAGTTTGTAATGATCCATTTTGAGAGTTATATAAGCTGTGTGAGCTTCTCCTGTATTGTTTGTGAATCACGAACACACAAAATCAGCACATTTTTTTTCTCCCACCCAAACAGAGGCAGTTAAAACATCATATGACGAATGATCCGTGGGGTATTTTGATCCGAAACTTCACAGACATATTTTGGAGACACCTGAGATTTATATTACAAAAAGGGGCATAATAGGTTACCTTTAATGTTATAAAAGCAATTGTTGTCTACAGAAGAGGATTAGGGCCAAGCAATACAGAAGAATCTGCAGGTCTAGAGAGTAAAACTTGTTAATGTAGCTCATGATACAATCTACCCAAGTTTGAATCCTCCTTTTGACAAACTAACTGGCTATTTTAGGGTCGATGTTGGTTATGTACACTTCCATCCATAAGAAACGACTGTGACCATCTATACAACCATTAATGACAATGTTGTATGATTGTAGTTTAGGGCAACGGATATATGTGAAAATAGCAATATGCTGTTTACACTAAGTATTTATTAAAATTATTAAATGGATGTTGCCTTTTTGGGACAACAAAGTCTTCCCTAAACCTACCCAATTGATTCATTATTATTAAACACTTGTTAAGCAATTTATTTCCATTCATTTTTCTTCATTTTTATTGAATAAATATTTCCGATTTTAAAATTGTGATGAGAAGAGCAACTTTGGCAAAAGGTGGATTCAAAATCTGGTTGATCACTTCATAAGCTACATCCACAAACCTCACTCTCTACGGTCAACTCAACTGCAGATGCTGATTAACTCTCCAACGAGATGAAATTAACTTGACATGAGTGTATTTTTTTATATGCATTTTATTTAAACTTTTTTTCTTAAAACCCAATTACTTTTTTCTCTAAATTTAATTATTTTATTCTCAACAGGTTATTTCAACTGTTTTTCTCAAAAAAAAAAAAAAAAAAAAGTTTAATCTTGCATTAAAATGACTTCAATCTCGAGATGGTTTTATTATTTATTTATTTGTATTATTGCTTGATCCTAATCATATTTCATAGTTTTCTGTATGTTAAAGAATATGTGTACAAATTTATAGAATGCTACACACATGCCCATGTTTACAATGAGGACGTCATTGGCCACTTAGGTGCCTAAGGGGATGGGATACAAAAATATTTAGCTGAAGCTAATATGAGGCCTGTTGAGGTTAATATGAGGTTTGTGTTGTATTCATCTTTTATAAATTTAGCAAAACCTTTACAAGCCGTAACCAACTTGCAACTTAGAACCTAGAATGTCCTGTCTTTGCACAAGAAAATAGTTTTGAAGTTACAGCAATGCTTCTTTAGAAAATTCATTTTATTATTTAATCAATAGACCAAGTACAAATGAAGAACCCAAATGGGTGTTTGTACTGTCCTAACTTTGTATAACATACTTGCAACTTCTTTTTGTCTTGTAGAGCTTCCTGGGATAGTATCATCTCTCAAAGATTTCCTAGAGTCCATGAAAAGAGGCTCACACAGCTCAAGCTCAAGTTCCAGTGAGCTGTCTCATGCTGAATCCTCAGAAATGGTTAGAAAAAAAGTTATGATGATATAAATTCATGATTGCAATAATTATTTTCGCTGTCTTTTTTGTGTATGGATAACCATTTAGAAAATCCGTTAGCATATTTGTGACCCTGGACCAGAATATCAGTCTTAAGTGTCAATTTTTCAAAATTGAGATTTATACATCATATAAAAGCTGAATAAATAAGCTTTCCACTGATGTATGGTTTGTTAGGATCGGACAATATTTGGCTGAGATACAACTATTTGAAAATCTGTAGTCCGAGGGTGCAAAAAAAATTTAATATTGAGAAAAACGCCTTTAAAGTTGTCCAATTGAATTCTTAACAATGCATATTACCTAATCAAAAATGAATTTTTGATATCTTTACAGTAGTAAATTTACAAAATATGTTCAGGGAATATGATCATTATACTAATGATTTTTGGCATAAAAGAAAAATCTATAATTTTGACCCATACAATGTATTTTTGGCTATTGCTACAGATATACCCCAGCGACTTAAGACTGGTTTTGTGGTCCAGGATCACATTTGAATTATAAAGTAAACAGTTTATAATACTGCTTGTTTCTTATTTTACCCAGATTTCACTTGCTGATTCGGATGTGAAATTCCCCAAGAGGATGTATGACAGACTGAATAAGTCACGAGTTTCTCTTTTTACACAAGAACTGGCCACTCTAATTTTTGGAAAAGAGAAACTAGCAAGATGTACTCTTACAGGGAAATCGGGGATTCAGCCCTCGAAAGAACAATTGGACCCTCACAAGGTCACTGTTCTCATAGGTATGTGTACTACTTTTTTGTTCTGCTTACAGGTCAAGGGGGACTATAACAAATATTAAAGCCATACATATTTGTTATGCATTATACAGTAATTTTTGGCAGTGTAATTTTTCATTTGCAGTTAAGCGAATTGTCTTTTTTCTCTTTTTGCTGTGAAATATAGTTAGGTCCATCTATATTTGGACACAGGCACAATTTTCATACGTTTGGCTCTGTATGCCACCAGAATAAAAATAAAGTTAAACAATGAAGATGAATTTGAAGTTCAGACTTTCAACTTTAATTCAAGGAGTTGAACAAAAATATCAAGTACAAATTTTAGTAACTGCAACCATTTTTATACACAGTATCCACATTTTCAGGGGTTTATATGTAATTGAACAAATGAATATAATCATAAATAAAATGTTCAATTTTAATATTTTGTTAAAAATGCTTTACTGGCAATGATTGTCTGAAGTCTGGAACCCATTGACATTACCGAAGTCTGGCTTTCCTCCTTTCTGATGCTTTGCCAGGCTTTAACTGCAGCGGTCTTCGGTTGTTCTTTGTTCGTGGGTTGCAGTGTGTTTTGGATCATTGTCCATTTTGTATTATGAAGCACCACCCAATCAGCTTTGCTGCATTTGACTGAATCTGGGAAGAGAGTATATCTCTATATACTTCAGAATTGATCCGGCTGCTTCTGTCTCATCATCTCTAACACCAGTAACCCAGAGCCACTGGATGCCATGCTCATGCCATCACACGGCTCCATGTTTCACAGATGATGCTGTGTGCTTTGGATAATCAGCCGTTCCAAGCCTTCTCCAGACTTTTTCCCTTCCCGTCATTCTGGTATTTAAGTTGATCTTAATTTAATCTGCCCAAAGAATGCTTTTCCAGAACTGGTCTGGCAAAGTCTAATCTGGCCTGTCTATTCTTGAGGCTAATGAATGGTTTGTGCCTCGTGGTGAACCCTCTGTATTTGCTCTGGTGAAGTCTTCTCTTCATTGTAGACTTTGACAGTGACATGTCTACCTCCTGGAGAGTGTCCTTCTCTTGGCTGGATGTCTACCACTGTTGTCCTCCATGAACATCCAGGCCTTTTTATGTTGCTGAGCTCACCAGTGCAGTATCTTTTTCTCAGAATGTACCAAACTGTTGATTTGGCCGCTCCTAATGTTCCTGCAGTCTTTCTGATGGATTTTTGTTATTTGAAGCCTAATGATGGCCTGTTTGACTTGCATGGAGAGCTCCTTTGAACACATGATGTAGGTTCACAGCAACAGCTTTCAAATGCAAATACCACACTAAGAATCAACTCCACACCTTTTACCTGCTTAATTGATGAAGAAATAACGAAGGAATAGTCCACACCTGGTCATGAAACAGCTTTTGATTCAATTGTCCAATTACTTTTGGTCCCTTGAAAAGGGTGGGGGGGGGGAGTGGCTACTCTCAAGAGCTGTAATTCCTAAGCCCTTCCTCCAATTTGGATGTAAATACCCTCAAATTAAACCTGAGAGTGTGCACTTTCAGCCCATATACATTATATAACTACAGCTTGAATATGCTTTGGTAAATACCTGAAAAAAAATTGTGCCTGTGTCCAAATATATATGGACCTAACTGTGCCTCACAATACATTGAATGTCTATGTTATGCCTCGTTTCCACTGAGCAGTATGGTTCAGTACGGTACACAATTATTTCCGTTCCCACTTTCAGAAGTTGTGAATGGTACCAAAATACTGAACTGAACTGGTACCAAAAGGGTGGAGCTAGACTTACTGCAGAACGTTTATTGGTTGACAGAGAATCGTTACTTGTGCGTGCTACAAGGGGAATGACAACACAGTGTGTTTTTTCAACAGTTTTTTCCTTGCAGCTTTCAGCCTCTGCTCAAACAAAGCTGCTGTATGTCCTCCAATGTTGTTTACACTTGCTTTCTTTACGCGACGATGGCAATCGCAAATTTTCAGCGTAGACCACACCTATCAAGTAAGGGTACTGTTGCCAGTGGAAACGCAAGCCGGATCCGGGTTTACTGTCCCAAATCGTACTGTACTGTAACCATACCACTAGGTGGAAACGAGGCATTATAAAATGACTAAATGTCAAAACATATTGTGTTGCAACACTTTTTTTTTCTTGTTTTATTTATTTATTTTTTTAAGATGGGTTTATTTTGCTTTGGTTTTTTCTAAGTTACTTTTTCCCCTTTCACAGACACTGTGATCAAAGAGTTCCCGAATACGACAGTGTATGAAGTGCGGGCCCTCATTCGGAGGAAATGCAACAACGAGTCAACCTCAAAAAACAGTCACTCTCCACTGGAAGGATGAAGATAGTGATGTTCGAATTGTTACAGTTCTTGGTTAACTGTTTGTGGCTATTGCTAGTTTGTTAAAAATGCATTTTATTGACTTCTGTGGTTTCATATTGGGTTCAACTGTTTGATACCATTGCTATTTTGCTAAAAATGCACTTTATTGATTTGTTTTTATTATTATTATTATTTTTTTTTTTTTTGTGTGTGTGTTAAATGTAGCTCTACAGATCACTGATCTTTATGTTATGTGAACATATTTTGGCTAAAGACTATGTAAAAAATGTACAAAATTAAAATAAAGTTTTGTGGTTTTGGAAATGCGTGTGTATTTTATAGTAATGCTTCTTTACAGAAAGACTATTTTGCATTATATTTGTAATATATTAAAAATGTATTATTGTCATGCTAAATGGTTTTGTAAAATATATATTTAATATACTAATAGTGGCTCTTTTAGTGTTCCAAAAATATATAATTAATGAGCTGATGTTATATTTAAAATATACTTGGAATACATTAAAGATTAGCTTTAAATAAATTTATATACTTTTAGTACAACATTAAAGTGTACTATAAATACAATTTCAAAAAATGTAGTTGAACTACACTAAATATACTTAAAGTGGTTCCAATTTAACACAATTTCAATACATTAAATATATTGCAAATAGCTTAAAATTGATTTTAATCATATCTTGAAATACACTTAATATACTTAAAGTTGTTTCAAAATAATACATTTAATACGCACTTAATACAGTGTAATTTTAATATATTAAGTATGTTCAAAAAAGTGCAATTTCAATATATTTCCTTTTCACCTGGGTAATGTCCAGCTGAACTAAATTGATTTTATTTCTATAAAAAGGCCCTGTAACACCGACTACAGGACCAAGCCTGTGTATTGCACACTTATAACTTCGCTACTGGCAAAACTCTCCTCCCCTCCCCTTTTTTTATTTAATGTCTTCTTTTATCTTGTGTTGATTTCATCTAAGGCCGTTGCTGAAGTTTTTCTGCTCGTCTCATCTCTTTTTTTCTGTTCTTCTTTCTCTTTCTTTCAATGGTTCAGTTTGTTAACAGCAGTTGTTCTTCATTAATGCTCAATCATCACTCAATTACTAAACTAATTATCTCATTAACTTTAACACTGCTTCAGTGTTACTTTTTTAACACTCTGAGTGTGGATTATATATACACTGGGAGTGTTGATTTAACACTGGAGGTTTTATTGTGCAGATTCGTTCATCACTGTTCTCCAAATCAGCATCATCATCAGTCTGAACTCAACTCTCACAAAACTGAACGCTGGAATTTCACAGATGAAACAAACCAATTAACAATATGATTTATTTTTTTCAGTAGAAAACCACAGTCAAAATAGACACATTAGCTCTGTAGGAGCTAAGTTTCTCTGTAGGATCATGGCGTATAAAACAATGGCTCAGTTTATGTTTCTTGCAATCATGTGAGAAACTTGTTTTGCCATCTCACCACCATAAAGACATGTCTCAAACGTGTCATCCTTCTGTGTTGTCCAATGACTTGTACTTGGTGTTGGCATATGAATGACTAGATTGCATTTTGCTTTCATTCAGGTCAAGTTCAGGTTTTCTATATTAATTCTGTTAACAAACAATGAACAACACAGTCAAACATGCATAACTGAAGGTTTTCTTTTCTTCTTCTTTTTCTCCCTCTGAACTGTAAGGGAAACTCAACCGCTCAACTTCCTTTGGATAAAAAGAACGGAGTGTCTATTTACACTAAGTGCAAATAGCCCTAGACAACATTAAAAAAAGACGCTAAATCAACATTAGTTTCAGCGGCATAGATGGTAATGCATGCTTTTTGATGCGATCGACCCGAGTTCGAGTTCGTTTACCAAACTTTTTTTTCTCTTTTCAAATCTCATGTGACCCTGGACGACAAAACCAGTCTTAAGTGTAAATTTTTCAAATTTGACATTCATATGGCATCTGAAAGCTGAGTAAATAATCTTTCCATTGATGTATGGTTTGTTATGATAGGACAATATTTGGCTGAGATACAACTTTTTGAAAATCTGGAATCTGAGGGAGGGAAATATTGAGAAAATCGCTTTTAAAGTTGTCCAAATTAATTCTTAGCAATGCATATTACTAATCAAAAACGACGTTTTGATATATTTACAGTAGTAAACTTACAAAATATCTTCATGGAATATGATCTTTATTTAATATACTAATGATTTTTGGCATAAAAGAAAAATCTATAATTTTGACCCATACAGTGTATTTTTGGCTATTGCTACAAATATACCCCAGCAACCTAAGACTGGGTCACATATTGCATCAGAAAGGCATTTATTTTAAGTAAAAATGAAGGAAATAATCAAAAAGTTGAAAATAAGAGTATTGGGTAGAGTTATGGTAGTTGTAGGGAGGGCTTTATTGTCCCAATAAGGTGGCATCCATTTAATAATTTGAATTAAAACTATAATTTACACTCAATACGTTATTATTGCGTACTGTTTTATAATGTACTACAATACTGAGGTGCAGATAATTGCCACTATTTGCAATAAGTAGTATAAATAGCAGAAAATCTTGCTATTTTAACATAGTGTAAATAGAATCGAGCTATTTGCACTTAGTGTAAATCGTATCTATCGCTAAAAAAAAAATATGCTATTCGCACTTAGCATCTATCACTATTTACACTTAGTGCAAATAGCCGCTGCCTAAAAATAAACACACTGAACAGGTCAGTATTTATTTGCTTGTTTGTTTGTTTATAACTTTGTAATATTTGTTTTATTGTTTGTCAAGATTATCATTTAAACGTTGGTTCTCACTGACCCAAATGTTGTTCTCAGTTCAATGCAAAATGTTTCTTTGTCTTAATGATTTTTTCTTTCTTTCATATATCACGACAGGTTTTATAAGAGCACTGATCTCTGTGATGCTGTCTAAGTATAAACTTTATTTATGTAGACCCACAATTTTCGCTAATAATACGCTTCCAGCAACACTTTGTTCCATCATACTGATCTACTGACCAGTGTCTAAGAGCCTATTTACACTTCATGACATTTGTACGTTGATTCTGTTTGGGACGAGCAAACCTGCATGTTTAACACATATTAGGTTGCATGTTTAAGTTACAGTAACATTTTGTTCTGGTCATCTCTCTCTCATCTTGCTGCATTAGTGTACAGACAACAGTCAATTCATTCAGTGACAGCTGCTGTCACTGAATGAACCGACTGGATTCTTTGGTCTGTTTTGTTTATCACAAGAAACCTGTTATTTACTTTACATTTTTATGGCCTTTGAAACTTGAATCAGGTTATATAGGTTTGATATTAAGGTTTTGTCATGATAGACACAGATTTAACAGCTGTGACAAGTAAAATGCCTTTATATTACATGAAACCTCTTCTCATAAAGTTACGATAACATGGTCTTCTTTTCAGTGAAATGCCATTGGTTATATAGACTATAACAACATACTTCATTCTTTCAAGCTGACATGTTTATTTACATTTACATTTAATCATTTAGCAGACGCTTTTATCCAAAGCGACTTACAATGAGAACAATAGAAGCAATCAGACCATCGAGAGTGCAGCAGGTTTTTTTTTATAAATAGAAGGAATAGGTAAATGTTAGTATTAGTTGGTCACGTGCTGGCGAAAAAGATGTGTCTTTAGATGATTTTTGAAAATGGCTAAAGACTCATTCCACCAGCTGGGCACAGTCCAGGAAAAGGTCCGTGAGAGAGATTTGGTACCTCTTTGTGATGGCACCGCAAGGCGTCGTTCACTTGCAGAACGCGAGCTTCTGGAGGGTGCATAAGTTTGGATATATTGGTGCAGTGCTAGTTGTCGTCTTGTAGGCAAACATCAGTGCCTTGAATTTGATGCGAGCAGCTATTGGTAGCCAGTGTAACCTGATGAAGAGAGGGGTAACGTGAGCTTTCTTCGGTTCATTAAGGACCACTCTGGCTGCTGCATTCTGGATCAGTTGCAGAGGCTTGATAGTACATGCGGGAAGGCCCACAAAGAGAACATTGCAGTAGTCCAGTCTGGAGAGAACAAGAGCTTGGACAAGGAAGTGGGAAGTGTTGGGAAGTGTTCCCGGTTCCGGTTGATCTAATTAATGCAGCCTAACAATCCTTTAACGGATTTGAATAATAGAAGCGTATTAGTGTGTTATGTGTAAGCCAGGCTAAAGAGATGGGTCTTTAATCTAGATTTAAACTGACAGAGTGTGTCTGCCTCCCGAACAGTGTTATGTAGACTGTTCCAGAGTTTGGGTGCTAAATAGAAAAAGGATCTGCCGCCCGCAGTAGATTTTGATATTCTAGGTATTATCAAACGGCCAGAGTTTTGAGAACGCAGTGGATGCGGAGGACTATATTGTGATAAGAGCTTTTAAGATTTTAAAATCTATAGAGAGCTGTAAATTAACAGTACACAGCTGCCAGTAGATTACCTTTATTTTACAGCACAAGTTTTTACAGTGTTGTATAGTTGTCTATAGCTCTGTATCATGCTTGAAAAATTTGGTCTCTAATTGTGCTTTGACTATTAAGAGAGTTGCCTACTTTGATTATGGCTGCACTTATTGTTTGCACTTAATAAAACTAAGAAATAATTGTATTGTTTATTTTTTGTTATTTATACTGTTTTTAATTTCAATGTTAAATTTGTGAGAAGGAGTTCAGTTAGGAGATCAAACGTTCTAAAAGCTCATAATTCATGTACAGTTCTAAGGTCTGAAGAGACTCACATGAAATCATACAGGAGAGAAGCCAGTCAGCTGAGTTTGTGGCAAAACCTTTCACAGTGCTTGAGTGTTATCTTTTACTGCATATGATAATTCATACTCAGTAGCACTGAAATTATATTTATTACAAGATGATAAGTCAAAGTGCACCTACAAACTATTTTTCCAGTCATGTATTTGGTCATTGAGAATTTAAAAAAAATAATGTGTAAAAATCTTGCCTCATCTCGTTCTCGTGAACCCAATCTCGTGTTCCGTCTCGTCTCTTGAGTTAAGTGTAAGTGTTAATGATAATCAAACAACAAAACACTCCCTGCTCTTGACAGAATAGCATTTGTAGCTTTTATAAGAATTTCTATAGCGAAAATTGTGACCTACCATCACATTCACATTGCAACCAATAAATAAATTACTACTAGAGCACAACATTGTTTACAAGAGCACATATCTCTTCATTGATCTTGATTCTGCTCTCAAAATGCACCCGATTTATGCATTTAAATTTAAAATGAACAAAATTTTCTTAGGGATGGGGGGCATACCCCACACCCCCCTAGAGAAACCAATGTGCACCCATCACAGTCTCACAAAATCCTGTGGGGACACTGGGAATGTAGAGGAAACACTGTAGGATTGGCTGTCTCAATGTGTGTGTGTTTGCCAGTTCACCTTACTATTTGTGCGTGTACGTGTCAGATGTATGGACCTGTTTTGTTGTGTTCTCTCCCCATGTCCTCCCTGTGACCTAGTTTTCCCTCATGTTTGATTGTGTTATTTGGTTCAGGTGTGTCTTGTTAATTACCCTCATTTACGTTAGTACTTATAAGCCGTGTCCCAAAGTTAAGTGCACACACTTCGAAGTCCACGGACCAAAGTGCATGAAGGACCCTCCGAAGTGCATGAGATGCTCCGCCTTCACAGGATTGCGCCACCAGGTGTTCCCGATTGCCACTCCTGTTGCATAGCAACGTTGTGAGAGGAGAGCTGCCATCCTGGCCGGATAGGTGGAGCCAGAATTGCTCATTTTTGTTTTTATGTTTTATGTCATAATGGAGGAGACAGTGATTAGCCAAGACCGAGGCAAGGTAAGTTACACTGGTTTGCTGAGTCCTTAATTGCCGGATAACAACTTTAAATGCAGGTGTTGGCTTGGAGTTTACTTGAATAATGTAATGATACATATGAAAAACACAAAACCTAACTCTAACACAC
Source organism: Onychostoma macrolepis (assembly GCF_012432095.1). Classification (NCBI taxonomy): domain Eukaryota; kingdom Metazoa; phylum Chordata; class Actinopteri; order Cypriniformes; family Cyprinidae; genus Onychostoma; species Onychostoma macrolepis. The sequence goes on from NC_081155.1 coordinate 8,011,375, forward strand.
ACACACAGCAGTTCAAATGTTGACTGATAACTTACAAAAGTGCGTTTTTTTTTTTTTTTTTTAATAGTTTATTGTCTTGACCATGGTGATCATATGTAGACAGGTTTGCAACCCGGACTTTTTAGGGAAGCATAAAAATAAAACTGTAAAAAAAATAAAAATAGGACATTTATGTACCCAATTTTTTTCAGTTTTTTCTTCTCGAGAGAATGGCTAATAAATAATTTATTCTCTCCCTGCTCTCCTGTGCTCTTCTCTCCTTTGTCTCTCTCTGGAATTGGATGTCCTCCCAGAGTAGCTCCACCAGCTTCCACTCACTCCCTCACCTGTCCCAGGACACTTGCAATCCTAAGGCAGAGCAAATAAACCATGCCTGTTAACAACAACATTCACAATGGATTTCAGCAAAAATGTGTCTATTAACTTGATTACTTTGTATTTTTAGGTCCTTCCCCAGCAGGCTCATCTTCTCCAGAATAGTCCTAAAACAAGAGAAAATGGAAACACTTATGAAAAATATTCAAACGTTAGAAACATTAGAAAATATGACACAGCAGTACATGCATACAAAATACTGAAGTGCTCAAGTTTGGTTAAAACATGTGGCCATATCTTGCATGACAGCACTACAAAAACACAACAAAGGGAAAGATTGCCTTATATAGTGGTTGTCTTATGGTTTGTAGGCTTTGTGTTTAAAAAAGAAAACTGGCTTTTAACACTTTCGCTAGGTGTTTGAGTAAATGAAAACACAATACTTACATTTCAATGTGAATTCCCCCACAGAACTCTCATCCGCCGTGTTCTTGGAATATAAATTCCATCGTCATCTGCACGCAAGTGATTCTGGGATATGGTAGGGTGCGACGTGTCCATCAGATGTAAGTAGTATTAGGTAGCCACTCTATGCCAACTTTTTTGATTGATGACCGTCAGCTGTTGACCTTTGACCTTAGGGATTAACTTTATGACCTTTTAATGATCGCAGCTGTGTTATGACAGGTGTTACGACATGTGTTTGTAATATATCATGTTTATATATCCTCATCCGTGAAATAAGAGAATGGTTACATTGTTTGTTAATGCATGGCAGCTGTTTTTGCTATAGCCACCGGACCTCCGATTCGTAACGCGACATGTGTTTGTAATATATCTTGTTTTATATATCCTGAAATAAGACAACGGTTACATGGCTTGTTAATGTACAGCTGTTGTTTTTGCTATAGCCACCGGACCTCCGATTCGTAACGTGACATGTGTTTGTAATATATCTTGTTTTATATATCCTGAAATAAGACAGCGGTTACATGGCTTGTTAATGTACAGCTGTTGTTTTTGCTATAGCCACCGGACCTCCGGTTCGTAACACGACATGTGTTTAAATTGGACTGATGGGGCAGCAGGTGCTCTTATGTGGTGTCACGCCATCCCATAGGTTTCGGTCAGCCTGCATGGATGTGAGAAAGAGATACTGGTTTAAGGATAAGATATAAGTAAAAGAGATAGTTCTTAAAATTCAAGGTTATTTATTGTTATGGACAGTGCGACCATTGTATTTTAGATGTGTAAAATTACATCGCTAAAGGAAGCAATAAATTAGTAATAATGAGAGGAAAATAACTCTCTCTCACACACACACACACACACACACACACACACAGTCAGATATACCAGACTAGAGGAACCAGGGGGCCTCTCTCTCTCTCTCTCTCACACACACACACACACACACACACACACACACACTCAGGCAGATATACCAGACTAGAGGAACCAGGGGGCCTCTATCTCTCTCTCTCTCTCTCTCTCTCGTTGCCAAAGCATTAATATATATATATATATATAACAACAACATAAATAATAATAAATAAAATCCATCTAAATAAATGAAAAGATAAAGTAAGTCAGTTAATCATGTTTAACATCTAACATCTCTCTCTCTCTCACACACAGCACACACACACACACACACACACATACAAACAAACAAACACACACATTCTATTGGTTGTATTCTCAGCATTATAATAAAGAATTAAAAACTTAGCTTAAGGAATAAAATAAATATTGCAATAAAAAACTTTGAGTACAATGAAAATGACTTACATTTTCAGGGAGGTTGAGAAATTATGTCTTTACACATTGACAGCAGATCCTCAAATAAAAGGCTTGCAGATAGTTGAAGCTAAATTAGAAATTATCTGAGTGCAGAGTACTTTCCCATCGTTCAGTGAAATGAGAGGCAGGTGAGGGGAAGGTGGACCAGCTGTCACACACACACACACACACACACACACACACACACACACGCTCAGGCAAACTATACCAGACTATAGGAACCAAGAGTCAAATATGGAAAATATCGAGTAACGTTGGGGATAAAAAATATTTGAAAAACATCACCGGTCATCTGGCAGCTGCTTGGCTTACTCCTTGATTAATTATAGAGGTTCAAACACTTACACTAGTTTTAATATAAAAATGTAAATTTTTCCAGGAGCGGGAAAAGAGATTGCCGTGTTAGGGTTAGGGTTAGGATCAATTATAAATTTATAGATTATAAACACCAAATGGCAAAAATAAATAAAATATATATATATATATATATTAGTAGGCCAAAGGATAAGGGCTATTGTCCCGGACATGTCTGGACTTGCCATAGATGTAGTGATTTTATTTCTCCATCATTACCTACAGTAAACCTATCCATCACAGTAAACTTTCTACATTTATTTTCATTAAAATTTTCAAAACATAATTTTGTATAATTTATCATTTAAAAAGTTGTTATGCTCATGGAGACAAATTTTGCAGAGGTCAATCATTTGGACTATTACTACACATATGGTTTGGGGGACACTCCATACAGACGTAATTAATGTTTTGTTTTGTTTTGTTTTGTTTTGTTTTTTACTTTACAGATTCTAAACCTACCCATCACACAAAAATTTCTGCACACGATTCCATTTTTTATATAATTTTGTTTGTAAGCGATCTTAATTATGAGGACTCAAGAAATTTCATCATAAACCACATTTGCAATGTTATATCAGTCTAATACCCATGTTATTATACAAATTTGTGTTCTGAGAAATCATATAAACAAGTACACACATACATAAACATTTCAAGCTAAAGAGAGACTTATCTCTATTTTAAAGAATATGGAAATAAATAAAATATAGATTTATATATGACATCATAGTAACAAACATGTTACTCGAGCAAAGCAAGCCATTTATCATACATTTTAAACAAAAATTTTTGTTTTTCACTAACCACTCATAAACGTTGTTTTCTCAATAACAAAAACACAAACATGTAGATTCATGCTGCTCACATATTATTGTACCCCAGTTTGTGGCAAATACAGTATAATCAGACTTTAGCCATTATTATATTTTTAAGATACTGAAAAACACAAATGTCAGGGTATGTCAAAACTTACCCAAACCCCCAAAGACCCCATTTTAAATAAAACATTGTTTAGTATGTTTGTAAATATTTTAATTATAATGACTCAAGAAATATCCTCATAAACTGCATTTATGTAATTATAGCATTGTAAAACACATATAATCATACAATTGTCTTGATAAATCATATAAACAAGTACAGACACAGCACACAAACACGCACACACACACACACACACACACTGACACCATTCAGAAAGGTCAACAGTCTAGGTCTGCACTGAGCGCTAAAAGATAGTTTTCCAACTTTTTCGAGTGTTCCATCTCCCCAAAATCATATATTGTCCATTTTATACTTTTTAATGTAGCTTGAACATTTGAATAAAAGGTTGACAAATGTATCTTCATAACCGTTGTGTTTTGACAAAATGTCATCAACCGATTCTCTTTCATTTATAAGTTTTACTTTTATTATTTCTACAAAGGTTCATGCTACAGTACTTTTATCAGTCTAATAAATATGCGGTCAATACATGATGAAACAATAATCGTGGTACCAAATAAGTTTTACACAATGTTTTTAAGAAAGGGATGTTTTAAAATACAACTAAACCAGACGACAGATTCGTTTTTTCTTCTTTACAAACCTAAGTTTCAAGTAATTTGCCCCTGAGGCGTTTCACATCCAAGCGGAATAGCTCTTATTTTCTAAGTTCCAATACAGGGGGCTACAGATGTAGCTTCTTAACCGAACAAAGAAAACATATTTTTCACATTCATTCAACATATTTTTTATATTTTGCACGAGTACCATGGTTTTCTTGCCTTTTTTTAAAGGCTTGTCTGATGCTTTAGATGCATCAGAATGTGGATTTTTTCAGTATCCAACATGAAATTAAAGAGTTGTATCAGTTGTTTCAGCTGTTTATTACCATTTTCTTAGGTTATTATTATTATTATTATTATTATTATTATTTTACTCGCATATAGAATAGGTGTAGAATAACCTTATCGTCCATGCTTTTCCCCTTTACAGACCCCCATGCACAATTGTAAGTTCAAGAGGCCTAGTTAGCACCATTTAATAAAAGCGCCACAATGCATTCAGAATACAGAAACCCCCCACTCTCGATCTATTATGACCGGCGTTTTACTTAGTCAAATGATCAGGATTACGGATGATACTGTACACATTTTGTTTGTTGGACCGTTTATGTCACTACTATGACTGCAGGCGAGGCCTTCTCTCTCTCTGAGAGCCATCAGCATTCACTGTTTATATAAATAAATGAAAATTTCTCGAGAGTGTTTGACTAAGTCGTTATTTCTTTTTAGGACGATTATTCATCTGTGATGTGAGACCCCATTAAGTATCGACACAAAAATTACGGCGTGCTGTTTTACACTTACAACTGAATTGACATATCTTACCATTGTGCTCAAAGCTACACATTCAGTAAAGTTTGAGGTCTTGAAAAGGCTACAGACACAAAATATCAAGGCATTTTTTTTTAGTGCTCTCCATGTAAATATCATATGAATACAGAAAACCCACTCGTGATCATTTGGGTATATTTTTATAAGCGTTGTTTTAAATTACTTTTTTCCTTACGACACTAGATTTAGACCTCTTGCTCAGATGCGCACATTTTATTCGTCGTACTCGTTTCAACATTTCCGTTCGACATTAAAGCGTAGGTAATGTGATCACAATTAAGAAACATAACATTACACTACATCCCCTTGAAAAGGCTATAGACATAGTCGTTTATACAGGAAATATGTTTGCACAACAGAAATATGTATCGGTATAACAAATACCTAATACTGAAATCCTCGCTTCTAAATTTGTTAAAGTTTTAATGCTGATTTTGATGGCCTACACCGCTAGCTGATACCGCTATATACTTTTTCATTGTTTTTAGATGAAGACTATTCTCAGAATCTGGTCAATCACGTAGCGAGTGTTTGCAGGAAAATAAGAAAATAAAAGGATAGTCCTTCTACAAGAGATAGTTTAAACCGAGATTGTGATGAACTGTAGAGCATCTTTCTGGTCTGTCTACGAAGCGTCATGAGACACAAGGCCTCGACATGAAGAGCGAGTCTCTGTTACAGCTATTACGTATAAAATGACGCATGGATGACATCATGGATGCGCTATTTTCTTTGTACTCGTCTCTAAACAACACTTCAATAAATAAACCACTGTTGATATGTAGTTAATTTAAGCGAGAGGAGGGATGATTTTGTCCATTTTAGTCGGTCGTTGAGTTTTAGGTCTGATCCAGGAAACAGCAGTACAACTGCAACTGCGCGTTGTCATGTTTGTCTTAATAACCTATTCTTTTTTAAGAAAACATGAGGAGCAATTTTTAACATCTCTTAATTTTTCACAATTGTAAATGTTTGTTTAGCTTAAATATTAGTTTAAGTCGGTTACATAGGTGTCAGGCATGAAGCTTATATTTATTTTTTAAATAATTATGATAGAGTTACAAGTCTCGGTTGTTGGGTGAAAACTTGACAGTAAAAGTGTCAGGGACTAGAGCGTTACTCAAACAGTCCGCTGTGCTATCTTTGATCATAAACATGTTGAAATTAATATAAACGTGCAAATCTATAATATAGCCTAACGATACAGCAGACTGAGCCCTGCTAAGTACGCCTAAAATTGCTTTTCATCGCCTTACACTATGAAACCGGAACAATTTTATGTTTCCACGACTTGGATCATTCTTTCTGTTTGAATTCGTTTAGGCCAGTTTTGCCATTCTTATCTCATTTTCCCATCTAATTGTAATTGCTAGGCCTCGCGGTTTGTTTCCTAGTTTTTTGCTGTCGTGTTAACGAGCTCTTTGTTCGTATGCAGCTGTATTTCTGTGAATTTGCTTGATTTAATAAAATATGCTTTAAACCTCGTCTTCATTCGAGACATGTCCGTTATATTATTACATTATCCTAGTTTATATCAGATATAAGATACAAGATCATTTCTTAATAATTCTTTTCCGTTTTCTTTTTATTCCATTGACTAAAAAATAAAAAACCTTCTCAGAGGTTCTCACAAACTACTTGAGTTTACTCTTGCACAGTTTGGAAGAACAACCGGTGATAATGCACGATAAAACAGTTAAAGTGGACGTTTATGACTGTTGAAGGCGCCACGTCCTTGGTTGTTTCACACCTACAGGCCCTACCTACATTCAGAATTTGGTATTTAAATAAGGTTTAGAGGCCACAGAGTTAACCGGAGAAGACATTGCAGTCTCCTGTTACAATGGCTGCTGCTGTTCCAAACAGTCCTGAAACATCTAGAAGAATGATGTGTGTAACACCGCCAAGAAGTTCTGTTGAAATGAGAGAGGAGCTGACTTTAGCACCGAGGAAAAATCAAGGGAAGAGCCTAAGAAAGGTTCTCATTGAAGATGAAGCTATCGTGAAACAAGATTTCACTGTGTCTTGCGATCGTGTGGGAGATTTGTGTTTGACAAAGAGTTGCAGATTGTGAAACTCTACGTTTTGGAATCTTACGATGAATATACACCCGAATGCTCCTACCTGCTTTTGACCGCCATAGACTGGACATACTTCTACAATCAAATATGGAGAAACTTTATTATGGATGAAAACATTTGGTACAATTTCCAGTGGGACGGTTCAATGCCTGGCATGAGGTATAAAGCGAGCAAGCCGCCAGACTACATATCCATATCATCCTGTTGGAACAAAACGCTTCATGACCAAAATTATCTCATGCTGGTAAATAAACGTCGGGAGGACTCGGAAACAAACGTTTTGTCTCAAAGCAGCGATGAGTCTGACTCTGATGAGTATGATCGAGACTGGCCTCTTCCTGAGGTCAACCCTTTCGAATGCTGCAAAAAGAGTCTATATTTCGAGCAAAGCGACGTACCTGTGTTAAACACCATTTTTTCAAAGATAGACGAGCTGTTTCAGTCAAGTTAAATTTATTTTAAACCGAATAATCAGGGTGTGTATTCAGTATAATTGTGTATTCGGCATAATCAAAAGCTGAACTATGATATTGTAATGTTTCTTTTTCAGCGTTTACTCACCCATCAATGTGTTCCTTGCTGTATGTTTAATTGTTTAATAATTGGCTATTGGGTTGAGTTTTCCCAAGCCACAATACAATACCAACAAAAATCCTAATAAATGACCGAGTTATCTCATAATCTTTTTCTGTTGAATAAAAATTATTTTTATTCAATTGATTTTAAAAATATATATTTGTAAAATTGCTCATTTGTAAGTCGCTTCAGAAAAAGGCTAAATGATTAAATCCAAAAACTGAACTCGGAGAAAAGGACCTTTTATTTATCAACCTTTTATTTTGAACAATATATTGTTGAATATATATTTACACATTGAAGTAGTGAAGAAAATTATCAAATTGCCGTTACAAACAGTGGTCTAGCCAACAAAGAAAATCTCTTAAGGCCAGTATGTTTTGCTGTAATATGAAATCGACAAGCGTTCCAACAATTTCACATATCATGGATTCAAAATTTTTTGAACCAGCGCCACGCATAAATCTGTTACACACGTACATAGACAGAGAACTTCATTAATTTCCATCTGATCCCCACGTTCAGTCATATCCAGAATTTTTCTGGTGGATACACAGATTGGCTCTTTGCTGTAAATAAACATGCCGGTCAAATCAGGCCAAGGGCTATTTTTCAAGCTTCTCACAACGTCCATTTCGTTCTTGAGATTTTTCACACGCTTGGTATCCCCCGTACAATCATGATTCGGATCGCAAGCATGCTCGATGACCGTTTGCATCAGTTTGATCATCTGTCCACGGTAATACGGTTTGAACGTAGAGTCTATGAAGCCAATCACGTGACACGTTTTTCCCGCGGGGCAGCCGCACCTCAGCTGATCATCCGCAGCGGCGTCAGAACTCCGGATGCACTCCATCGGCTTTTGCGCAGCGTCAGACATCCTTTTCAGAATTCAATTCTTTCCAAGAGATAAACTTTGCCCCCCTAATCGATATAGAATGTTGTCGCCGTTTCCTAGAATCTGGACCGACTGTTTTAATCCACGACGGTCCAGGCCTTGTGCAATTCCAATTTCGGCTTCAATTTCCGGTTTATGGTTCAGATCCATCGAAGCCTTATTAATTGAAAAAATTGCAGAGTGCTCAGACAAATTGGATTGTTGGAGCTGATTCTGATGGTCCATGTAGATAATGTTTTGGTCAACAAGATGTTGCAGTAGCTCCGTTGACCGTGCTGTCAGGATCTAGGAAACCATGGTATAACTGCAGAGTTCATGAGGACAGCCGCTCTCTTTGCTCACAGGGGATGTAGCGTAGCTGTAGTCACAAGGAAGTAGTGGCGGATCTTCTGTAAATTCGAGCGAAATAAATTGTTGGGGCTGAGGTTTTTACTTTTCGGCTGTTGGTGGGTTGGTTGTTGAGATGGGGGTGTTGCCCTCAAGGGGCCTGTTTAGGGATTTGCTTCGATCGGCGAAACCTCGCAATTTTACAAATATATATTTTTTAAAATCAATTGAATAAAAATAATTTTTATTCAACAGAAAAAGATTATGAGATAACTCGGTCATTTATTAGGATTTTTGTTGGTATTGTATTGTGGCTTGGGAAAACTCAACCCAATAGCCAATTATTAAACAATTAAACATACAGCAAGGAACACATTGATGGGTGAGTAAACGCTGAAAAAGAAACATTACAATATCATAGTTCAGCTTTTGATTATGCCGAATACACAATTATACTGAATACACACCCTGATTATTCGGTTTAAAATAAATTTAACTTGACTGAAACAGCTCGTCTATCTTTGAAAAAATGGTGTTTAACACAGGTACGTCGCTTTGCTCGAAATATAGACTCTTTTTGCAGCATTCGAAAGGGTTGACCTCAGGAAGAGGCCAGTCTCGATCATACTCATCAGAGTCAGACTCATCGCTGCTTTGAGACAAAACGTTTGTTTCCGAGTCCTCCCGACGTTTATTTACCAGCATGAGATAATTTTGGTCATGAAGCGTTTTGTTCCAACAGGATGATATGGATATGTAGTCTGGCGGCTTGCTCGCTTTATACCTCATGCCAGGCATTGAACCGTCCCACTGGAAATTGTACCAAATGTTTTCATCCATAATAAAGTTTCTCCATATTTGATTGTAGAAGTATGTCCAGTCTATGGCGGTCAAAAGCAGGTAGGAGCATTCGGGTGTATATTCATCGTAAGATTCCAAAACGTAGAGTTTCACAATCTGCAACTCTTTGTCAAACACAAATCTCCCCACACGATCGCAAGACACAGTGAAATCTTGTTTCACGATAGCTTCATCTTCAATGAGAACCTTTCTTAGGCTCTTCCCTTGATTTTTCCTCGGTGCTAAAGTCAGCTCCTCTCTCATTTCAACAGAACTTCTTGGCGGTGTTACACACATCATTCTTCTAGATGTTTCAGGACTGTTTGGAACAGCAGCAGCCATTGTAACAGGAGACTGCAATGTCTTCTCCGGTTAACTCTGTGGCCTCTAAACCTTATTTAAATACCAAATTCTGAATGTAGGTAGGGCCTGTAGGTGTGAAACAACCAAGGACGTGGCGCCTTCAACAGTCATAAAACGTCCACTTTAACTGTTTTATCGTGCATTATCACCGGTTGTTCTTCCAAACTGTGCAAGAGTAAACTCAAGTAGTTTGTGAGAACCTCTGAGAAGGTTTTTTATTTTTTAGTCAATGGAATAAAAAGAAAACGGAAAAGAATTATTAAGAAATGATCTTGTATCTTATATCTGATATAAACTAGGATAATGTAATAATATAACGGACATGTCTCGAATGAAGACGAGGTTTAAAGCATATTTTATTAAATCAAGCAAATTCACAGAAATACAGCTGCATACGAACAAAGAGCTCGTTAACACGACAGCAAAAAACTAGGAAACAAACCGCGAGGCCTAGCAATTACAATTAGATGGGAAAATGAGATAAGAATGGCAAAACTGGCCTAAACGAATTCAAACAGAAAGAATGATCCAAGTCGTGGAAACATAAAATTGTTCCGGTTTCATAGTGTAAGGCGATGAAAAAGCAATTTTAGGCGTACTTAGCAGGGCTCAGTCTGCTGTATCGTTAGGCTATATTATAGATTTGCACGTTTATATTAATTTCAACATGTTTATGATCAAAGATAGCACAGCGGACTGTTTGAGTAACGCTCTAGTCCCTGACACTTTTACTGTCAAGTTTTCACCCAACAACCGAGACTTGTAACTCTATCATAATTATTTAAAAAATAAATATAAGCTTCATGCCTGACACCTATGTAACCGACTTAAACTAATATTTAAGCTAAACAAACATTTACAATTGTGAAAAATTAAGAGATGTTAAAAATTGCTCCTCATGTTTTCTTAAAAAAGAATAGGTTATTAAGACAAACATGACAACGCGCAGTTGCAGTTGTACTGCTGTTTCCTGGATCAGACCTAAAACTCAACGACCGACTAAAATGGACAAAATCATCCCTCGTCTCGCTTAAATTAACTACATATCAACAGTGGTTTATTTATTGAAGTGTTGTTTAGAGACGAGTACAAAGAAAATAGCGCATCCATGATGTCATCCATGCGTCATTTTATACGTAATAGCTGTAACAGAGACTCGCTCTTCATGTCGAGGCCTTGTGTCTCGCGGCCGCTTCGTAGACAGACCAGAAAGATGCTCTACAGTTCATCACAATCTCGGTTTAAACTATCTCTTGTAGAAGGACTATCCTTTTATTTTCTTATTTTCCTGCAAACACTCGCTACGTGATTGACCAGATTCTGAGAATAGTCTTCATCTAAAAACAATGAAAAAGTATATAGCGGTATCAGCTAGCGGTGTAGGCCATCAAAATCAGCATTAAAACTTTAACAAATTTAGAAGCGAGGATTTCAGTATTAGGTATTTGTTATACCGATACATATTTCTGTTGCGAAAACATATTTCCTGTATAAACGACTATGTCTATAGCCTTTTCAAGGGGATGTAGTGTAATGTTATGTTTCTTAATTGTGATCACATTACCTACGCTTTAATGTCGAACGGAAATGTTGAAACGAGTACGACGAATAAAATGTGCGCATCTGAGCAAGAGGTCTAAATCTAGTGTCGTAAGGAAAAAAGTAATTTAAAACAACGCTTATAAAAATATACCCAAATGATCACGAGTGGGTTTTCTGTATTCATATGATATTTACATGGAGAGCACTAAAAAAAAATGCCTTGATATTTTGTGTCTGTAGCCTTTTCAAGACCTCAAACTTTACTGAATGTGTAGCTTTGAGCACAATGGTAAGATATGTCAATTCAGTTGTAAGTGTAAAACAGCACGCCGTAATTTTTGTGTCGATACTTAATGGGGTCTCACATCACAGATGAATAATCGTCCTAAAAAGAAATAACGACTTAGTCAAACACTCTCGAGAAATTTTCATTTATTTATATAAACAGTGAATGCTGATGGCTCTCAGAGAGAGAAGGCCTCGCCTGCAGTCATAGTAGTGACATAAACGGTCCAACAAACAAAATGTGTACAGTATCATCCGTAATCCTGATCATTTGACTAAGTAAAACGCCGGTCATAATAGATCGAGAGTGGGGGGTTTCTGTATTCTGAATGCATTGTGGCGCTTTTATTAAATGGTGCTAACTAGGCCTCTTGAACTTACAATTGTGCATGGGGGTCTGTAAAGGGGAAAAGCATGGACGATAAGGTTATTCTACACCTATTCTATATGCGAGTAAAATAATAATAATAATAATAATAATAATAACCTAAGAAAATGGTAATAAACAGCTGAAACAACTGATACAACTCTTTAATTTCATGTTGGATACTGAAAAAATCCACATTCTGATGCATCTAAAGCATCAGACAAGCCTTTAAAAAAAGGCAAGAAAACCATGGTACTCGTGCAAAATATAAAAAATATGTTGAATGAATGTGAAAAATATGTTTTCTTTGTTCAGTTAAGAAGCTACATCTGTAGCCCCCTGTATTGGAACTTAGAAAATAAGAGCTATTCCGCTTGGATGTGAAACGCCTCAGGGGCAAATTACTTGAAACTTAGGTTTGTAAAGAAGAAAAAACGAATCCATCGTCTGGTTTAGTTGTATTTTAAAACATCCCTTTCTTAAAAACATTGTGTAAAACTTATTTGGTACCACGATTATTGTTTCATCATGTATTGACCGCATATTTATTAGACTGATAAAAGTACTGTAGCATGAACCTTTGTAGAAATAATAAAAGTAAAACTTATAAATGAAAGAGAATCGGTTGATGACATTTTGTCAAAACACAACGGTTATGAAGATACATTTGTCAACCTTTTATTCAAATGTTCAAGCTACATTAAAAAGTATAAAATGGACAATATATGATTTTGGGGAGATGGAACACTCGAAAAAGTTGGAAAACTAGCTTTTAGCGCTCAGTGCAGACCTAGACTGTTGACCTTTCTGAATGGTGTCAGTGTGTGTGTGTGTGTGTGTGTGTGTGTGTGTTTGTGTGCTGTGTCTGTACTTGTTTATATGATTTATCAAGACAATTGTATGATTATATGTGTTTTACAATGCTATAATTACATAAATGCAGTTTATGAGGATATTTCTTGAGTCATTATAATTAAAATATTTACAAACATACTAAACAATGTTTTATTTAAAATGGGGTCTTTGGGGGTTTGGGTAAGTTTTGACATACCCTGACATTTGTGTTTTTCAGTATCTTAAAAATATAATAATGGCTAAAGTCTGATTATACTGTATTTGCCACAAACTGGGGTACAATAATATGTGAGCAGCATGAATCTACATGTTTGTGTTTTTGTTATTGAGAAAACAACGTTTATGAGTGGTTAGTGAAAACAAAAATTTTTGTTTAAAATGTATGATAAATGGCTTGCTTTGCTCGAGTAACATGTTTGTTACTATGATGTCATATATAAATCTATATTTTATTTATTTCCATATTCTTTAAAATAGAGATAAGTCTCTCTTTAGCTTGAAATGTTTATGTATGTGTGTACTTGTTTATATGATTTCTCAGAACACAAATTTGTATAATAACATGGGTATTAGACTGATATAACATTGCAAATGTGGTTTATGATGAAATTTCTTGAGTCCTCATAATTAAGATCGCTTACAAACAAAATTATATAAAAAATGGAATCGTGTGCAGAAATTTTTGTGTGATGGGTAGGTTTAGAATCTGTAAAGTAAAAAACAAAACAAAACAAAACAAAACATTAATTACGTCTGTATGGAGTGTCCCCCAAACCATATGTGTAGTAATAGTCCAAATGATTGACCTCTGCAAAATTTGTCTCCATGAGCATAACAACTTTTTAAATGATAAATTATACAAAATTATGTTTTTGAAAATTTTAATGAAAAATAAATGTAGAAAGTTTACTGTGATGGATAGGTTTACTGTAGGTAATGATGGAGAAATAAAATCACTACATCTATGGCAAGTCCAGACATGTCCGGGACAATAGCCCTTATCCTTTGGCCTACTAATATATATATATATATATTTTATTTTATTTTTTGCCATTTGGTGTTTATAATCTATAAATTTATAATTGATCCTAACCCTAACCCTAACACGGCAATCTCTTTTCCCGCTCCTGGAAAAATTTACATTTTTATATTAAAACTAGTGTAAGTGTTTGAACCTCTATAATTAATCAAGGAGTAAGCCAAGCAGCTGCCAGATGACCGGTGATGTTTTTCAAATATTTTTTATCCCCAACGTTACTCGATATTTTCCATATTTGACTCTTGGTTCCTATAGTCTGGTATAGTTTGCCTGAGCGTGTGTGTGTGTGTGTGTGTGTGTGTGTGTGTGACAGCTGGTCCACCTTCCCCTCACCTGCCTCTCATTTCACTGAACGATGGGAAAGTACTCTGCACTCAGATAATTTCTAATTTAGCTTCAACTATCTGCAAGCCTTTTATTTGAGGATCTGCTGTCAATGTGTAAAGACATAATTTCTCAACCTCCTGAAAATGTAAGTCATTTTCATTGTACTCAAAGTTTTTATTGCAATATTTATTTTATTCCTTAAGCTAAGTTTTTAATTCTTTATTATAATGCTGAGAATACAACCAATAGAATGTGTGTGTTTGTTTGTTTGTATGTGTGTGTGTGTGTGTGTGTGTGCTGTGTGTGAGAGAGAGAGATGTTAGATGTTAAACATGATTAACTGACTTACTTTATCTTTTCATTTATTTAGATGGATTTTATTTATTATTATTTATGTTGTTGTTATATATATATATATATATTAATGCTTTGGCAACGAGAGAGAGAGAGAGAGAGAGAGAGAGAGAGATAGAGGCCCCCTGGTTCCTCTAGTCTGGTATATCTGCCTGAGTGTGTGTGTGTGTGTGTGTGTGTGTGTGTGTGTTTGTGAGAGAGAGAGAGAGAGAGCCCCCTGGTTCCTCTAGTCTGGTATATCTGACTGTGTGTGTGTGTGTGTGTGTGTGTGAGAGAGAGTTATTTTCCTCTCATTATTACTAATTTATTGCTTCCTTTAGCGATGTAATTTTACACATCTAAAATACAATGGTCGCACTGTCCATAACAATAAATAACCTTGAATTTTAAGAACTATCTCTTTTACTTATATCTTATCCTTAAACCAGTATCTCTTTCTCACATCCATGCAGGCTGACCGAAACCTATGGGATGGCGTGACACCACATAAGAGCACCTGCTGCCCCATCAGTCCAATTTAAACACATGTCGTGTTACGAACCGGAGGTCCGGTGGCTATAGCAAAACAACAGCTGTACATTAACAAGCCATGTAACCGCTGTCTTATTTCAGGATATATAAAACAAGATATATTACAAACACATGTCACGTTACGAATCGGAGGTCCGGTGGCTATAGCAAAAACAACAGCTGTACATTAACAAGCCATGTAACCGCTGTCTTATTTCAGGATATATAAAACAAGATATATTACAAACACATGTCGCGTTACAAATCGGAGGTCCGGTGGCTATAGCAAAACAACAGCTGTACATTAACAAGCCATGTAACCGCTGTCTTATTTCAGGATATATAAAACAAGATATATTACAAACACATGTCGCGTTACAAATCGGAGGTCCGGTGGCTATAGCAAAAACAACAGATGTACATTAACAAGCCATGTAACCGCTGTCTTATTTCAGGATATATAAAACAAGATATATTACAAACACATGTCACGTTACAAATCGGAGGTCCGGTGGCTATAGCAAAACAACAGATGTACATTTACAAGCCATGTAACCGCTGTCTTATTTCAGGATATATAAAACAAGATATATTACAAACACATGTCGCGTTACAAATCGGAGGTCCGGTGGCTATAGCAAAAACAACAGCTGTACATTAACAAGCCATGTAACCGCTGTCTTATTTCAGGATATATAAAACAAGATATATTACAAACACATGTCGCGTTACAAATCGGAGGTCCGGTGGCTATAGCAAAAACAGCTGCCATGCATTAACAAACAATGTAACCATTCTCTTATTTCACGGATGAGGATATATAAACATGATATATTACAAACACATGTCGTAACACCTGTCATAACACAGCTGCGATCATTAAAAGGTCATAAAGTTAATCCCTAAGGTCAAAGGTCAACAGCTGACAGTCATCAATCAAAAAAGTTGGCATAGAGTGGCTACCTAATACTACTGATGTACACTTCATTTTCCTGGGAAACGGAGGGCGTATTTGAAATCGCTTTCGAATTTGCAGCCTTCGTAGTAACACAATCGGCCTTGGAATGCGGTCTTCGGAGGGCGCATCCTGAATTGGCACTTCAAATACGGACTTCGGGGTGTGTACACTTCACATTGGAACAGTCTTCATAGTGTTGGTGTGACGCAATCGCACTTCAGATCCGGTCTTGGAAGGGCACGCACTCAGCTTTGGGACACAGTGTAGTCTGCCTTGTGATTCCTTGTCCGGTATTGTCTATATGTCATGTTCGTGTGTTACCAGCCATTTCTTGTGTGGATTTACCCACTGTTTGGATTATATTAAAGACTGTTGCTTTGATCCACGTCGCAGCGTTCTTCCCTCTGGCACAGTCGTGACAGTATGGTACTAAATACATTTCTCCAGCAAAGCATAATAATTAAGGGGGGCCTTACACAAAGAGCAGCCTAGGGGCCCCTGACCACCTTAATCTGCCCCTGCCCATATAAACACAGAGCAGTGTTAATTTACTGATGATATTTAAGTTTGCAAACTTAAAAAAAAAAGGCAATCAGTTGCCTCAATTTTTTTTAAGTTCGTACAACTTATCCGGGTTTACAGTGTATGCACAGACTATGTATTTTATTTTTGATTTACATTTGACTACTTTATTCAATTTCTGTATAGTAGGCTATTATTTTGATTAGGCTAAATTGTTTATTTCATTTGTATCTTTTTTTTTTGTTGTTGCTGTAGTTGTCCTGTTGTTTGTAAGGGGTTCATTAAGGGGTCTGGGTCATGTTGTGTTATTTTGAACACACTGACAAGGTCCCCCAGACAAAGTTTTGGCTTAGGAAGAAGTCTAAGACCGGCACTGGATCAAAATCACATGAAAATGTGCACACATTAATCGATATACGATTTCTAACCTTAAATATCTGATTCCAGGATTTGATTCAATTTTTGATTCCCAACCCTACATCTGACCACAAATCATGTTATAAAGGTTTTTAAGGCCAACATTAAGACATGAAAAGATGTAAGCTATTGTCACATCTGACAGTCTAGTGTATTTCTCTTTATGCACATACTGGTTCAGAGGACCCTTAATGGGTAGAAAATAAACAAATTAGCCATGAACATATGAGCCTAAGTCCAATGCTTTGTCGACAAATTAAAATTCAAAAACAAATGTATACCTAACAATTGCTCACTTGTCCATTTCCTATAAAGTGCATTTTCAGTGACCTTCTACAGCATCATGTGTAATTCATGATCAGGTTTTTAACAGTTTTAACCCAGTGACTCCACATGGACTGTGGTAGTTGCTGTAACACTGGCAGCTGCTGGTAACTGATCACTAGTTTTTCTCTGCTTCCCAACATTGCCCTCTTAACTTCCTCAATAAAATGGACATTTCAAGTCTCATATATCCCTCTGACAAGGTTTATTTACAGATATTGTAAAAATAATAGAAAATGTGCACATGCAGTTCTAAGGGTTATTTATGTTACAGTTTAAATACAGAAATGCTGTGGAAAAATGGCATGATTTCAAACTGGGGTATTCCTCTGAAATCAGGGTCAGTCTGTTATAGAGGTTTTTCTTTTGCGGACATGAGAGAGAGAAAAAAAACATGTTTACACTTGCAGTTATTAGTATCATTTATTATTTTGTTTATTAAGATATTTGTAACAAAATGCATAAAAAAAATAATACAGGAAAATGTAGTTATGTTTTAACAAAAACTCAAGCCACATGACAATACAGATTCACTTTAACTGCCTTCCCTTCCACCTAAACAGATATTGATATGTTGTATGAGGCATATGAATAAAGTAATATATTGTAAAATTGTTCCTTACAGAAGAAACAGTCAGCTTTTTGAGCATAATAGACAAAAATATAATTGTGCAAGATTAACAAATTATGTTAATTAATTTCCCTTTACCATGCACACATTAAATAGTTCATAGGTTTTCCATTTGCCAACATTTATGTGAACTCATTTAACCCTTGTATGGTGTTTGGGTCTGTGGGACCCGTTTTCACTTTTTATCAAAATAAAAATGATACTATTAATTTTATTTTATTTTTTTCAAACTCAGACTCATTGGCCTTGGCTCATTTTCTGTAAAGAACATATATCAGAACACATTTTCAATGGCCACTCACTGTAGCACCCCACCCCCCATCTTTTTATTATATGTTGCTAATAGAAGGGTGGAAATTTTAGGTCCTGTGTACCTTCACTCTGTCCTCCTGTTGTCTGGGCCTACTATTAGTATGCACATTTGTGTTTATGTGTACGTGTGAGAGAGAGAGTCTGTAAGAGTGTGAGTGTAAGTGTGAGTTTTGTGTTTCTGCCCCTGCCATTCCCTCACAAGGTTGTAGCACTTTAATTCATAGTGATCTAACAAAGGAAAAGGGCAAATTTTGACCATGCATGCTGTTTATATTGCTTGTAATTGGGATGAAGTAAACATCTGTTGAGTATTTTTATATATAATTTTTGATTGTGTTGAATTAAAAACCCAAAACTGCAGCGGGTCCACCAGACCCACGAACACTGGCTGAGTAACAAAATTATGAACACCACGCAAGGGTTAAGCTTTTTTTTTAGGAATCTGTAAAAATAAGCTTTTCGCCCTCCACCAAAAAAATCCTAAAAGTTTATAAAAAAATTAAAGACAAAAAAAAAATTTAAAAATAGATTATGAGGTTTACATTGATACATCAATAAAATAAGCATAACATGTTTTAACAGAGGAACAGTCATCTAATGAATGGTTGTCTGAGCTTGACAAAATAAAATATAATTGTTTTTAACAGTTTACAGTGAATTATAGTTTAACAGTTTTATATTTTTACTAAAATTAATTCATATTCAGCTTTAATATTAAGTAACAAAAAATATTAGTCTGTAAACATATCTTTGCCCTCCACCAAAAATTTTGAGAGCAATTAAAATAGAATTACTTATTTCACATCAGTAATATTGACAGCTGTAATATTAAGAAACTTGTATAACATATTTTAATATCATTTGCAGAAAGAAGCTGAGACTATAGGCTGATTCACACTGAACCAACTGACGACAACAGAAATGTTTGTTGTTTTTGTCCAATTTGTATCTGTTGGTGATGGTCAGCTCTCGGCTGTTGTTTTTGCCAACTGAACATGCTGAATAGAATGTTTGTCAGGTCGTGGACTATCTAAGGAGTGAGGTACTGTAATCTGGTGATTGTCCACACTGGTCAGCATCTATCGTTGCAATGTGAATTGGCCTGTATAATAATGGTACTTTCTATTTTCTGAACCCTTGAATGCATAAATGGGGTCAAATAAACCCTGGAACACTGTGATTTGTTTAAATGTTTCATCAGTGAAAACATATATTTGATATTCCATGATTAAAAAACAAAACAAACAAACAAAGAAAAAAAAAAAAACTCAATGTAATTTCCATTTTTCTTGGTCATAGTACAGGAAAAAAATAAAATAAAATTGTATCACTACCCAAAGAATGCATTAAGGGGTCAAACTGACCTGTATTACCTTCCTATGGAATTTTGACATTTCTGGATACATTTTTCTCAATAATATTTATTTTTCACGAAAATTGAAATTGTTTGGATTAGTTGATTACTTAAAAATCTGGTAACACTTTATTTCGATAGTCCACTTTAGACATTCTACTAACAGTAACTTTGCAGCTACATGTCAACTAGCAGTCATTAGAATATTAGTAGACTGTCTGCTAAATATCTTCTAACACTTTATTTAGAATGAGAAACTTTGCAAGTATATGTCAACTTATTCTACTAACCCTAAACCTACCCTACTGAGAGTTAGTAGACATGTAGTTGCAAATTAATGAGAATTAGTTGGCACGTAGTTACAAAGTTACTTATAGTTAGTAGAATGTCTAAAGTGGACTATCGGAATAAAGTGTAACCAAAAATCTTTGCTGACTGTTGCTCTGAGCCAAGAATTATCCTCAGACACCAACCCTGAATACATATGTAACGGACATATGTAGTACATTCAGATTGCATTCAAACTAATCACATTCATGCCTGATGATGTTTTATTCATACTGTACACAAGCATATTTTTAACAGTCATGAAGTTCTCAAATTTACATCCTACTCAGACCATATATAATTTCACATGTAGTAGATGAGTAGAGAAAGGCCACAGCAAAGGACAGCTTAAGGCTCAAACAAAGGAAGAGGTTCAAACTCTGCCCAAAATATATGCTTAGAAAGCTGCAAATTTGATGTGAAATATTCTGTCTCTGCCTCAAAAGATCATTTTCAAATGATCTGTGAAAAATGTGGGGAGTGAAGGTTCAGTCGAGAACATACTTTACAGTAGATCTAAATTAGTTTGGAGTTTGTTTAGGAAAAGTACAACTGCATTAAAAAAAACTTTTTTAATGCATATATAAAAGTGGACAAATAAAGAAGTTTGATATATTAAAACATTTGTATCATCAATTATTTTAGCCATTTCAATGTCATCTATTTTTCTAAGAAGATCATTCATTCCAATATGGGTCATTTTGACCCCCTTTATGCATCTGTCTTGATTTTGGTTCATACATTCTAGGGTTAACATGATGTTGTGTTCCTCATTGTTTTTTGGGACACTTTTGATGTAGCTGGTTTTGAGTCCACAGCATCTGAAGCACTTCGTGTACTGCAGCGTAGCCTGGACAGGAATGAGACAAGAGGAGCAGAAGGACTTCATGAGATCAATTTAACCTCTGAAACTCATGAACCAGAATAGAGTTTGTTGATAATAAACAGGTAAGAAAAGATGTTTAAAGAGACTAGAGTTGAATTTATGAGGTTAATACAGAATCTTTACTTTTCTTCCATATACTGTCTCTGAAAAAAATAAAAATAAAACTTGAAATTCTGATGTTGGCTTGAGAAAGCCATGCCTAAAAGTTTGAGATAGTTTTAAAAGTTTGGAGTTTGAAAGTAGTCATGCTGTGCAGACAGACAGAGAGACAGCAGATCAAAGGCATTCTGTGTTTGTTTACATTTGAATTTTTGACATTTGGAGTTTTGAATAGTTTTGGCCAAAGACTTTAGATATACCAAAGACTGTTCACTCCTATTACTTATGAATGGGAGAAAGTGTAACGCGCAATATGGCGAAATGGTCCCGTCTTCTCAATAAAAGAGCCAATCACCAGATATATATATAGATGCCTCATTAGCGACTGAGTTATAGCGTTCTGCCTTTGTTTAGCCATGTGTCAATATGAAGTTACAGTGCCGGCTTGGAGTTATAAGGTGTTCTCCCTTTGTTTACTGACCATTAAATACTGCTGCGTTTTAATTACGGTGTAACTTGCATACTTTCATACAGACCTGCAGGAGTACACGGAAACTGTGAGTGCTTATATAAAAAAAAGTGCATGTGACAGTCACCAAGACCATCATCACACGTGCAAACCAGAAGCTGTGGATGACAGCAGAGGTTCGTGGGCTGCTAAAGACCAGAGACAGAGACACATCCCTCCCAGATGCACTCGACCACTTTTATTCACGGTTTGAAATGCAGAATGACACACCTGCACAAAAACTGCCCACACCTCCCAACGACCAGGCGCTCTGTCTGTCTCCAGCTGACGTAAGGAAGACCCTATCTAGGATTAACCCACGCAAGGCTGTGGGTCCTGACCACATACCTGGCCGTGTACTGAGAGACTGTGCTGCACAGCTGACAGATGTCCTAACAGATATCTTTGAGACCTAACATGTCTCAAATCCACAACAATCATACAAGTACCAAAGAAATCACCTGTGTTCTGTCTAAATGACTACCATTCCATAGCACTGACTCCAATCATGATGAAGTGCTTTGAGAGGTTAGTCATGCACAACATCAAAACCAGCCTCCCCAACACACTCGATCCGCTACAGTTTGCATACCATCCAAACCGCTCTACGGATAATGAAATTTCCTCCTCCTGGCTCTTACCCACCTAGAAAATAAAGAATCCTATGTTAGAATGCTGTTCATCGACTTCAGCTCAGCATTCAACACAATAATCCCACAAGAGCTCATTAATAAACTAAACCTGCTAGGCCTTAATAATTCCCTCTGTAATTGGATCCTGGACTTTCTAACCGGAAGACCTCAGGCAGTCTGTGTCGGCCGCAACACCTCGAGCACTACTACACTGAGCACAGGTGTCCCACAGGGCTGTGTGCTCAGCCCGCTGCTCTTCAAACTGCTGACCCACGACTGCACTGCCAAGTACAGCTCCAACCACATCATCAAGTTTGCTGATGACACAACAGTGGTAGGTCTCATCAGCAACAACGATGAAATGCACTACAGAGAGGAAGTGGCACAGCTGGCTGAATGGTGTGGTGTTAACAACCTGTCCCTCAATTTGGAGAAGACAAAGGAGGTTGTGATGGACTTCAGGAGAAACTCTGTTGACCACCCCCCACTGACCCATCGACAGCTCGAATGTGGAGAGAGTCAGCAGCACTAAATTCCTAGGGGTGCACATCACATAGGACCTCACCTGGACCACCAACACCATGTCACTCTCCAAGAAGGCACAACACTTTCTCCGCCGGCTGAAATGAACAAGTCTCCCACCACCCATCCTCCCCACTTTCTACAGGGGAACCATTGAGAGTGTGCTGACCAGCTGCATCACTGTCTGGTACGGGAACTGTACTGCAGCAAACCGCAAGACCCTCCAGCGGACAGTGAACACAGCTGCAAGGATCATCAGTGCCCCTCTCCCTTCCATCCTCAACATTTTCCTTACACGATGCTCCAGCAAAGCCAACAGTATCGTGAAGGACTCCACCCATTCCTCCCACAGCCTCTTCCAGCTCAGGAAGACGGTACCGGAGCATCAGAGCCCGCTCTGCCAGACTGCTCAACAAGCTTTTTCCCCCAGGCTGTGAGAGCCCTGAGCTCAAATCATACCCCCTTTCTGAAACCCCATACAAACCCCCTACCTTCTGAAACATGGACCATCTCACCCCACCTCCAAAACACCCCCCAACCTTACCACATCACATAAAAAAACTCTGAACATTTTTTTGTGCAATTCGAAGTGTGTTACACAGAGGTGAGTGGGCCTGTACAGTACAAAGCACCTGTAGTAACACACTCTCCTCTATGCGCACTAGACACTTTTCACACACTACCCAGTCAACACGTGAGATCACACGATGATCACAGTGACATCACACCATTCTCATACGGTGATCCTCACAGTGTAAGTAATATGTGAGCTCATTGTGAACCCAAAATGATGAGCAGGTTGAGAGGAGGCAGTTCAAATATTGGTAACCAGGGGGACATTCTACTTCCTGTTTCTCAACAATCACAGAGATATCACAGTGATATCTTCTCCAAACATACAACTGACTTCCAGCCACAGCCTTAGATGGAATCAACTGAAATAAACGAATCACCAGCTTCACTCATTATTAACCAGACTGACTTTATTTCTGTCAGACATCTACAAAAGCGCTTACTGAGAATTAACAGATTTAGATGATGATGTTTTATTGTTTTGTTTGACATTACCATCGTGGTGAGTAGTGTTTGCTTAGTTGGGCTCTTGACCCTTGACTTCATAACATTATATTTTTTGGAGCTGCTATAACTGTGTTTGTAAAGCACATTTGTTATGGCAAGGAAAGCCAAAAAGAGACTGCGACCAGATGACATTGGTTTGTTGTTGATGATAACAACACAGTCATCATCTAGATTCAATATGCAGTCTTGGCGAGGTTTTATTAATCTAAAGTTTCTAAATATAATAGCTCTGTGATTATACAGCATAGGATCCAGCAGTCTAATAATCAGTTATGAAGGATTATAAAAGCATAAAACACAAACATTATTAACTACCCTGTCCTTCAAACACAAAGAGAGACATCAAGAATCAGTGTATGTATCTCAACAATGGTGACAATCAAAAGGTTCATGCCTCAGTGCATGCTGGGTACCTAGTCTCTGTGCAGTGAGTGCACTCTGACCTTACAATAGTATGAGCACACAGTGAGGGCGCTGTGAGGTTACACTTTTAGCTCACTGTTAACTCATATTGTGACCTCATCACGAGTATCCTGTGAGATCATGGTCACATCACTTTGAGATCAAATTGTTGACTGGGTATTGTGTGTACATAATCCCACAAAAGTCTCAGTAATATATGTATGTTTACATGCTCATGCACTACAAATCATATTACACTGTTCCCCAGCCAGCTGCTTGACTCACGATGTTTCTCTTTGCACATGTACAGTATTTATGTGAAGCATTTGTACAGTTTGTATAGTTTAGTTTATGTATAGGTAACCATTTATATATATAGTATATTTATAGTCAAAATATGTCAGTAGGTTAGTTGTGTATAGGTTTATACTGTTTTACTTCATTGTTGTATGTCTGTATTTATGTAGCACTGTGGTCCTGTGAGGCACATTTCGTTCCACTGTATGTCCCCACATGTAGCGGAATGACACTAAAGCTCAACTTGACTTGAACTTGACTTGATAATGTGGAAGTTACTGTCTTTTGCCTTAGTTAAAGGGGTGGTTTACTGCTTTTTTTCTTTGCTTGATTGTGTTTACGGGGTGCAATATAACATGTCTTCGTGTTTCGTTTGTTAAAAAACGCCTTATTTTTCATATATTTCACCTTTATTGTAAGCCGCTTTCTCCTCTATCATTTGAACGACCGGTTTACTTCCTGATTCTGTGAAGCCACTCCCTCAGAAACAGCCGATGGGCTCAGATTGGTTAGTTGTGATCGGTGTGTTGTGATTGGCTAAACCGCGTACTGCACGTTGTCCGGAAACGTTCACGCCCATTACCTTCACGAGCGACAGCTGCATGCGCTGCGGTCAAATGTAAATAATTGGTGTCAATATTGCAGTATCAGTTTGAGCCAGAATCAGACCCAGAAAGCGGTAATGAAGAGAGTCGCAAGCACGGCTCTTACAAACGTTTCTGAATGAAGTTTGCTGTTGTGATTACATATCATTTTTTGAAGTTTGTACACGTTTGTCTTATACACACAAAATAGCATCGAACTAACTGGCTACTATAACCAAACAGCGTTGGCTTGTGTTTACGGTCTTGATCAAATCGAAAAATTACGTTATAAAGTATACATGGAAAATACATTTACAAAATTAGTCCATAATTACAAATTCGGGTCCAAAATGTTTGTACGCGTTTGTCAAAGACACACGAAACATCATTTAACTAACTGGCTACTAAAGCCAGCGTTGGCATTTGTTTACGACCTTGATAAAACTAAAACATTACGCCTGAAATTATACATGCAAATACATTTAAAATTATGAAATCTTACTTACAGGTTGTGGCCCAACAACTGCTGCCTCTGTTTTTAAAGCTGGAACTGCTCCATGTTTTAGTAATAGTTTCTGTGTGAATCCAGCATTGAACTCGTGTAGATTCTGGAAGCTGTCTTCCGTAAAATGCGCAGCACAGAGAGCTAAATTAGGACTGTAATTGTCAGGAACATAATCAAACATATATTTTAACCATTGTTGACGAACTACAGCATCCGTAGGAAGTCCGAACACAGAAGACCTGACAGCTGGGTGAAAATAACACCG
Source organism: Onychostoma macrolepis (assembly GCF_012432095.1). Taxonomy (NCBI): domain Eukaryota; kingdom Metazoa; phylum Chordata; class Actinopteri; order Cypriniformes; family Cyprinidae; genus Onychostoma; species Onychostoma macrolepis. The sequence goes on from NC_081155.1 coordinate 8,037,217, forward strand.
TTTCGACGGCATGGCTACAACTCTCCACTATAACTCTTCATCTTCGACAAAGCCGCAGAACATGGCCTTGCCCCCTCTTTGGCATGTTCCGGAGGGAGGGGTTTGATGGGTTTTTTACGTATGCAACCAGGGAAGTATCTCGTTGTAGTCCCATATGAGTCGTTTTTGTAGGCATTAAACTTCCTGATTTTTAAAAGACGATATCTCCGCTTACGTTGAACTTTCAGCGCAGCAACTTTGCAGATACTGTTCATGCACCAACAGCAACATTACACACTATTTAAAATGAAAAAAGTGAAATCGCAGTAAACCACCCCTTTAAGGTCATTTGCCTTTGTACACAGCAAAATCACTGGTTAAATTAACACTGCTGGGTGTCTATATGGCTCCATCCTACAGAGTGTTAAAAGTAACACTGATGCAGTGTTAAAGTTAATGAGGTAATTAAGAGATTCATTGGCTACGTTTACATGCACAATTTTTGGTTCAATCGGACTGAATTCATTCCTATTGAAATAAAGTGATCGGGTTGATGTGCGCGTTTATATGTCACAAGCTTCAAATCGAAATTGTTTTTTTTTTTTTTGGACATGCGCACACTGCACAAATATAGAGTTTCTCACACTGTTTCCACATAACTACTAATCTCTGTTTCTTTATTTGTTTTTAACAGCAGAATTAATATTTTTCCATTTCTGGACAAATATACATATAAAATGCAGTGCCGTGCTGCTCATATTTATTATGCAGAAAAATGCCCCTCCCCATGCACAAAACGGGTTGCCTGTGGATGAGAGTCCGAAACAAGGACTGGTGGGAGTTTATCCTGCTCCACTTCACAGTTGCTGAGTGAAAGGAGAGTTTTATAATGACAGGACACGCATTTATACAACATTTTATTCAAAAGAATGACCCGCTCGTTCTGCGCGTCATATGTCATTACGCTATTTCTACGTCATTGCTGTAGGACCTCATGCAAACGGAAACACCAAGATTTGTGTTTAACAGCACAAATCCTTAAAAGGAGTCCTCTGTAGACATCTGCGGTCATGAGACTAGTTAACGATTAATCTCAGACCACGGTTTGAGCCGTTTCCTGTCAGCGTTTTCTCATTGGTGATAATGACTAACTTAATCAGGAAAAACAAAGCCCCTTTGTTTAAAGAACTGCAAGAGTCTTTCTTGCAACCCGTGGAGCAACCGCGTGATTCAGTCAAAATATAAAGATCCATACATTCAAGCAGGAAAAGGACCATTAAAAGGAACTTAAAGCCTCAGGCCGTCAAGACCACGAGATCTGTAACATGGCTCCCGCGTGCTCGGTCTCCAACTTTGCTCATGCAACACTAACTTACAAATGAACTTTAGAGACAATCATTCATTTCCATTTTCATTGATGCAAGTGTATGAACAAATAACATGTTTCATGTCTTACATATATGCTTGATGTTTATGTTATGCGTGGTGTGATATTTAGATCTTTACCTTATAACTTTCTTTTGAATAGTGCCATGTATAGTATCATATTAGAGAGTATGTCAAATGCAGGAAGTTGGAATTAATGTTATGTCGATGTTCAGTTTCATATGAAGGGTGAATACACTGTAAAAAATGATTGTGATTTTAACAGTAAAAAACTGTAAAATACCACAGTAATAACCTGTTAAATGATTAAGAGTAAGTTTCCTTACTATATACAGTGAATAACTGTAATAGATCTAACCTTTGTTTTCGAGAAAGTAGCCTCAGAGTCGACACTCATAGACTGTGTCTGAAACCACTCCCTACACCCTCATTCACTAGTCCTACATTACTTCACTATATAGTCCACTAGACAGAGTGATTGAGAACATATGAGTGAATTCAGACACTGATGAACACCTGCTGTTAACAAACACAATCACTGAAGGAAAGAACAAGAAACAAAACTACAACTGACATACAGCCACAGCCTTAAATGAAATCAACTGAAATAAAACAGCAGAGGATGATTAAACAACTCCACAAACAGCAGCTCCACTTATTACTAACCAGTTTGACTTCATTTCTGTCATATATCTACGAATTAACAGAGGTTTATATTTTATTTCAAATGTTTTGTTTTATCTCACCATTTTGGCGATCAGTGGTTGCTTTTGTTATGCTCTTGACCCTTGACTCTTTGAGGTTAGTTTTTCTTTGGCTGTTATGACTGCGTTTGTAAACACATTAGTTATGACAAGAAAAGCCAAGAGTGTTTGTAGTTTTGGTTAAAACTTAAAAGTGGTGATCATCTTCTAATGACCTGGATCGCTGATCTCAGTTAGTGTCAAACAATGTGGGTGATTTGTAATTAATTTCATATTGGCTATGGTAATAATATTACTCCACAAGTTAAGCTGACAAACCATTATGAAAGAATTTAAAAACCTTTTATGCACAAAACCTTCAGAGTTACAGCATCATTTAGAAACACACAGACATCAGGAATCAGCACATGAACCTCAACAATGGTGACTATTAATAATAAAAAACAATTCATGCTGCAAAGCATGCTGGGTGCCAGTACAAAACTCCCAGAATGCACTGCAGCATGAATAAATTATGCAGCTGAATGTTCTTAATATTTTCTTTATTTGCTTTTATTTTGGTGTTGTTTTTGTTGTTACTTTTCAGTAGACTGTTTTGTGATGTTCAGAGTTGAACCGTTTTTAAATTTTTAATATCGTTTTGATTGTCACCAATTTTGAGATTCATACGCTGATTGTTGATGTCTGTGTGTGTTTAATTTCTGCCGTAGTTCAATACATTTATTTGTGCATATTCTGGTTAGAGCTGTTTCACAACATTTGATTACTGTAGCAATTAATGGTGCAATTAACATATCACATGTTTAATAAGAGACTTAACATGGGATAACCAGTGAATTAAACTAGATCATGACGGTTTTGACATCACAAACATCAGTCTCCGATGATGATAAATTAATTTGGCGCTTTTGCTTTAAAACTGTGATTAATAAACACAGCGAATTAAAAGCAACCAAACAAAAACAATGTTAAAGAGTCACGAGTCAAGAGCCCAACTAAAGCACCCACTGATCGCCAATATGGTGACTTCAAATGAAAGTACAACAACTAAAATCTCAATAAGAGCTTTTGTACACATGACAGAAATAAAGTAAAAGTGGTTAGTAATAAGATGCTGTTTGTGGAGTTGTTTAATCACCCTCTTCTGAAATATTGAGAGATTTCATGTGTTTTATTTCAGTTGATTTCATCTTGGCTTTAGCTGTAAGTTTTGTTTCTCTGCTCTTGTTTCTCGTTCCTTCAATGATTCTACTTGTTAACAGCAGGTGTTCATCAATAAACTCAATCCTAATTTAATTAGTCACTTAATTCTCTCATTAATTCATCACTGCTTCAGTGTTACTTCAACACTCTGTAGTGTGGACACATAGAAGTGCTCTTTATAACTGAGGATTTTGCTGTGGGATTAAAGGGGTTAAATTTGTGAGATGACAAAACATTCTGTGGAACGTCATTTTAACAGAAATATACCGTAAATTTAATTTACGGAACAAACTGTAAAAAACAGTAGATTACTGGCAACCACAGCTGCCGGTATTTCACCGTAAAATCAAGAAAATAAACAGCAAAATACTGTAAAACCTAACAGTCAACTTCCTGTTGTGTTTTGTGGGTCACCATTGTGCTGGAGAGTAGAGCCTGTGTTTAAGTCAAGGACGGACAGAGAGACACTGATGTTATGCTGCATGTTGCTTTATTTAAAGGCAATAACTGTGTAGCTACTGATATAAAGAGAATCTCTTTGTTAGTTTTAATCACGCATGTATGTGTGTTGCTGTTATTTGCAAGAGTTTTGAGCTGAATTGGTGACTTTGCATAAATCAGTAAGATTTTCTTCATGGATTTAAACAAAGTAGTTCTCAATACTCTTATGCTCACATTACATAAACATTATAAATATTAGTTTATAAACAAATGGCAGTTGGATAATTTAAGCGTAGTCGGTTTCTGCAAATAAAATGTCTTAACTGAAAGGTTTGTGTATTAACATTGTATCAGTTAATGAGATACGGTTTTTCACTGTAAATTTAAACAGTTCTGTAAATCCTAAAATGTTGCTACCGTCTTTTTCACGGTAAAATTCTGGCAACCACAGCTGCCGGTATTTTTCCGTAAATTTAACAGATTTTTTTTTACAGTGTACTTTTATAACCATTTATTAGAAATATCACTCACATGATGGACGAAGCATTATGTTAATATATGCACGGAAAGAAGCCGTGCTGGGCGTGGCCTCGCCCTGTACAGACGATCTGGTTGGAAGATACCTTTAGTGGGTGGACAGAATCCAGCCCGTTAAAACTACGTGACACAAAGCTCACGTAGAGTTTTTGAGCTTCTAAAAGATGAACTGAGCTGCAAAAAAAGGAACGGGGGCTGCTGCTGCTGACAACTGGGCCGCTGGAAGAACTTTGCTGCTGGAAAACTTTGCTGCTGGAAAGCCTACAGCCTTAACATCAGGTTGACCATCCAAGACTTTCACTATCAACTTCTGACAAAGGAACTTGCAAAGCCTGCAGCATAAGGACTTCAAAGCCTTGCCAGTTTCGCTCAGCCAGGAAGCCACCAATCCAAAAGGATTCCCCGTGTGACATCACGCAACAAAGACACCGCAGCTCCGGGATTCCCTCAAACAACCATACAGAGCCAGCTCAGCCTTCAAGTCAACGTAACGCAAGTAAAACAAACAAAACATCTCTATTTGCTGAGCTGATGTGCATTAATCTTTAAGCGTAAAGTCAAAGCCTCTGTTTGTGACTCCATCAGGTCTTAGAACCTTAAATTGTCTTCAAATCGCAACCCTCTTGCCAAACGTGTGTATGTGTGTGTGTGTATGTTTTGTGTTAGTATTGTATCATAGAATAGTAAATAAACTCTTGTTTCATTTATGAGGAATGGTTTGGTGCTGTGTTTTTCAAGTTTGAAACTATTTGCCGAAGATCTTGTTACCTGTTGCTCAAAATTACCCAACGAATTCTGTATTATTATCGGGGCCACGAAATAAACAGAATTGCTAAAAATACTGGTTTAATGCTCGCTGGCTCGAGTCGTTAAGAAAGTATAAATTATATGTTTTGATTAATATCAATTAATCTATACATTTTGATTAATATCCATTAATCCGATCAAAATTGGATTTCTACGATTTGATTCCCTAAAGCTAAAATTCAAATTAAAAGCTTCAATAAAGAGCTAAAGTTATTACATTGCACATGCGCAGTCCTTTCAGTTTCGGTTTTCAATCCGATCGAGTATTTACATGCACATTCAATCGGATTAGAAAAGGAATAAACCTAAAAAATAGATTTTATTTGGCTGCTGTAACTGAATTATAACAGCCAGACAAGAAAAAGTGAGCAGGTGGTGATGATTATGTTTTGACATAATCATCATGTATTGAGCTGAGTAACTGAGTTAGGTTTTCTTTGTTAGTTACGTCAACACTGTGAACAAGCGAATACTATCGCTGCTTTATCCCTAATTTCTCCTCCTTAGCAGCTCCCCTGACAGACCTGACTAGGAAGGGGCAGCCGGAGAAGGTTCCCTGGGGTCCCACCGAAGATGAGGCATTCCAGCGAGTGAAGGCGGCACTCACTTCGGAGCCGGTACTGCGAGCCCCAGACTTTAATTGCCCCTTCCTGTTGCAGACAGACGCCTCCAACACCGGGTTGGGAGCCGTCCTCTCCCAGGTGCAGGACGGTGAGGAACACCCGGTGATCTACATCAGCCGAAAGCTGACTCCAGCAGAACAACGTTACGCGGCCGTTGAAAAGGAAGTGTTGCACTCATCAGCATCGCCCTGGAAACAGAGGAGGAACACCTGCACGCAATCTGCATGGGCTGGCCGGTCACAGCTGAGCCTCATCAGGAGACAGCTACAAAAGCCGCCGAGTCACACACACTGGTGAGACATGTCTCCAGAAGACTTCCTGCTAACCTATCCTCTGTTTGAATTCCAGAGAGCAGTGTGTGACCGGCCAGCCACGACGCTTGAGCACAGCACGGACACCCAGCACCTGGACACTTGGATTGAAGGCAGAAGGGGATCTCGGAGCACGGTTTCACCCCACCAAGACACATTGGCATGCAACATTTCTCCAATGAACGCACCCTTCGGGGCCTTTATTGAGCTCTTCTTGTCGTGTGATTCTTCAGCCCGCTACACATTATAAACAGTATGAGGCAGTTGTTGTCAGATTTCATTGGTGATTTCAAATATGAAATTTAATCATAAACTTAGCAAACAGTTTTGGAGAATTTGATGTTTCCCCATTCAAAGAAATAGGAGCTGCACTTGCATGCCCGAGAGGCGTTTCAAAGATGCCTGCCGAGTGAAAGGAATTGTTTTAAAGGGACTTCAGTTTTGGCCCATTTGAACATTCTGTCACAGGAAGGAAATGGAAGAGTAACAGATTAAACAAACTGCCTCTGACATTCCTCTCTAAAAGTCAGAGAACACCAAAATAAGAACAGGACCTCAGTGAAAACAACTATAAAACTATTTCATGTCCGGATTTCTTATGGAATATGATGGTAAAATGAGTAAATGTCTGACCTCACTATTGAAGACACAATAAATCAGGAAAGATGAGAGTTTAAGATCAGGAAGAGGATCTCCAGCACCTTACTGCCATTAGTGAAGAAACCCAGAATCCAGGAGCAACCAAGAACCACAAACTGAGCCAGTGTTGAAATACTATTTCATGTTAACTTTTTTAATTTTGTACGTAACGTTGTATTTTTACCAGATAGCAGAAATGTTACATATGCCCCAAGCAGTTTTATTTTATTCTTCAATAAATAAATAAATAAATAAACTCACTCTTCCCTGTTGTAGCCTTCAGGACCCAGCACAACGCAACCACGTATCCAATCACGCACATGACTCCACTTATAAAGGACAAAGGTCAACAAGGCCAAACTGAAGAACACCAGTCCCATGATCACACACAACAAAATCACCAGATCCATCTGTGAGTTGAAAACATGAGTTCGAAATATGTGCTGTTCTTAGTATTCACTATAAATGCTGATCATCTACTGTAGATTGAATTTAAATTATGCTAGTGCGTTCAATGCTTCAGTATTTTTGAGAAGATTTGTTCTCTTTCATACCTCTGGTGGGTGGCTGATTTGCACAAGAGCGAATGTGGACAGATGAACACAGGAACACACAGTGTAGCTGCTGTTGGTCTTTAAAACAGAACAACCATCTACAATCCACTCGCTGATATTCCAGTACACACAGGACAGAGAACCGCTGGGATCAAACTCCTGCAAAAAGATAAATGAACAGGCAGGAAATATCAGAACTATTAGATGTTTTCAGATGTTCATCAGTGCTCAGACAAAACAAAAGCACATTTCAGTTTCTCACTCTGATGTGTCTGAAGGTGAAGTTGACTGGTTTGGTGAGTGTAGTGTTGGTGGTTTTGGGAAGAGTAGCTGAGATCACAGTAGACATCATGGTTTTAATCGTGTCTTTTGATGTGTTGAAGAAGTCTGGCTTCAGTAGATTCTCCATCGTGTTGTAGCTCATGAAAGCCACAGCAGCTCCTGTGAGCCAGAACAACACGGTCTCACTCCCAACTCGTCACATATTGACGCTTGGTCAGGACCCTTTGGCGTCTCTTTTTGACTCACAGGGTACCCCTTTAGTATAATTTTTCGACGTGCAGGGTCCTCCATTGCTTTAAATAAGAAACCCTTAGCGTCAATATGCCTACGCAAAGGCTTATCGTCATGATTAAATTATATATTGGGCAATAATATTGCCATTGTTGCATATATGTTGGGGTGTGTCACAACAGTTTTATTTATATTACACTATTTACACATTTATGAGCACGTAACCCAACCCCTGCCCCTAAACCTACCATTTGTCAATAAAACACAAGATATAACAGGCAGATACAACAATCGTCATAATTTATAAAAAAAATAAAATAAAATAATAATAATATTCTAAGTCTTTCGAGGCAAAACGATTGATTTGTGAGAAGAATAGACGCGATCGCCGTCTCCGTCCGCCGTAAGCTCTTCCTGTGTGCTGTCTATGTGTGCGAATTCAAAAAATGCCGCCAGAAGAAGCCTTACGTTAGCAATGGGCTCTTGTGTGTCTCGTGACCGATTGCGTCATACTGTTGTGAAATGCCATTGGCTCTTGAGTGTCTCGTGACCAATTGCGTCATGCTACGGGAGTATCATTTGAATGAGATTAACGCTCCGCGTTAACGGAGCGGGATCATTTTCAGCGATTTAAACCTTTATGTTTTACTCTCTTCTTCGCATAAAGATATCGTATGGCTTCAGAAGACTTGGAATGCAACACGACATGTTTGTAATGCGTTTATTCTGCTTGTTTATGGTTGTTTTTTGCAATAAATACTTGTGGTTGTACTTTTATTTGTCTGTTACGTGTTTTATATTGTTAAGAAGTGGGTATGTTTAGGGTAGGGGTGGGGTTACGTGCTCCAATGAAAGTATAAATTTATATAAAATTATTCATATTTAATACAAATGCATGGGAACCATTAAATTAAGACAAACAACTGAAAACAATGAAGGACTCTGTGCGTCGAAAAATGACGCTAAAGGGGTACCTTGAGCGTCATGGAGGACTCTGTGCGTCGAAAAATGACGCTAAAGGGGTACCTTGAGCGTCAAAAAGCGACGCCAAGGGGTCCTGACCAAGCGTCAATATATGACTAGTTGGGAGTGAGACCGTGTTGGCCAGAAACAGAAACTACAGTACATGCAATACTATTTAAAACCATCAAAAAAAAAGTAAGTAAATATGGTTTAGTGGTAATGGTATATGTCTGTGGTTTTATTAATTTTTTTAGTTTTAGTTTTATTTTTTACACTGAAACATTTCACATACTTCCATTGTTGTTCTTGGCGATCCCAATGAGATCAATGTCCACAGAAGAATGTGTTGTGTCAAGTCGAGGGATTTTATCTAAGGTGAACTGTGGTCCAACCATGAAGACTTGACCCTCTGATTAAACACAAAAGCAGAAAACTGTAATTGATTACCATCATAAACTACACTGACTTTCGGTTTTTATCTTTTGAGTGTATGGTAAATGTCTTTTGAATGTTGACTGTTTTATGCTCAAGACAGAAAATATTTGCAAACACACTGTGATCTCCACATCATGATCTTCATTGTAAGTGAACCTGTGTTTAATGTTTTCTTTGTTCATGGCTTTTAAGGATGAGGATTTGTCAAGACATTGCTACCTATTGATGGATGAATTTGCACCAAAATACTGACCTTTGACATCAACATAAAAAGATATTGGTAGTGTTTTCTGCTCTCTGTTAAAACATTTTTAACTCTACACAATTATATAGTTACTGTATCTGCATTTATTAGTGTTGCTGTCTAACCCACTGGTGCTCTCTAGACTATAAAAAGTCACTGACATCAAATATTATGAGTTTTATCATCAATAATAATAATTATGTCTTCACTTACCTACAGCAGGAAGAGTAAAACTGACACTGTCACTTGTGTTTGTTGGCTTCACTAATGTAGAGCTGAGCTTCTCACTGGCTTTTAACAAGCGGTTTCCATAGGAGGCTAGTTCAGTTGGGTTTGCTGATGATGATGAATCTAAAATCTTCTCTGAAGCATTGAAGACCACAGTCAAAATGTTCGTCACAGTCTAATTTAGTGATCAGATAAATAGTTACTGTACATGTAAATGTCAAGAGAGCCATTAACACCGCACTGCTATGTCAATCATCTATTACATTGATTTAATTCAAATATTGTATATTTTTTTCTCTTGAAGACTTACATACAAAGAAAGCTCTTGAGCTGAAATGTACTCTATCTGCTCAAGAAGATTTTGAAGATATCCTCTGGAGGTCTGATTCTGAAATCACAACTGAATTTTACTAATAAAAACTGAAATACTCTGTGCACTGTGTAAATTTAAATATTCAGCTTACCCTGTATTGATCCGGCAGTGTGATATTCACACCTGAAATAAAGGAATTAATCAATACAACATAAATATAGGAAAATCAAACTCAAAATTCCAGTCCAGAAACGTGCTCACCTGCAGTAGTTGGACTGAGTGTGGTTGGGAAGATGTTAGACTCACAGAAGCAGGAGGATATAGAGCTGCTGTAGCATGTACAAGTGTCCTTATTACCAATGCAGTAACAGTTATTACCCCAGCATTCATATTCATATCGGTTTTGGTTTCTATATCTCCAATAGTAGAAATAATGCATTATTGTATTGCAGTACATGCGGTACTGAGCACCAGTGCAGATGTATGTGTCATTATAAAGCACACAGTCATAGACCGGACTAACTGCCGCAGGAATAGTGATGCTACTGCTGTGATTTGTGCAGAAGCAGGAGGATGAAGTGCTACTATAGCATGAACAGGTGTCCTTATTACCAATGCAGTAACAGTTATTATTTAAACAGTGGTAATGGTATCTACTGTAATGGAAATCATGTACACTTGTGTTGCAGTACATGTGGTACTGAGCACCAGTGCAGATGTATGTGTCATTATAAAGCACACAGTCATAGACTGGACTAACTGCTGTAGTGAGAGCAATGGTATTGCCATAAGTCTTACAGAAGCAGGAGGACAAGGTGCTACTAGAGCATGAACAGGTGTCCTTATTACCAAAGCAGTAACAGTTATTATTCACACAGTGGTAATGGTATCTATCATAATGGAAATCATGTACACTTGTGTTGCAGTACATGCGGTACTGAGCCCCAGTGCAGATGTATGCCGTGTTGTTATAAAGCACACAGCCATAAGCTGGACTAACTGCTGTAGTGAGAGCAATGCTATTGCCGTAAGTCTCACAGAAGCAGGAGGAAAAAGTGCTACTAGAGCATGTACAAGTGTCCTTATTACCAATGCAGTAACAGTTATTATTCACACACTGGTACTCGTCTTGGTTTTGGTCTCTATATCTCCGATAGTAGAAATCATGCATTCTTGTGTCACAGAACAAGCGATACTGAGCACCAGTGCAGATGTACGTGTCATTAAAAAGCACACATTGAGAGACTCTCGGTGGACTAACTGCTGTAGGGATGATTATGTTATTGCCGTAAGTCTCACAAAAGCAGGAGGACAAAGTGCTGCTGTAGCATGTACAGGTGTCCTTATTACCAATGCAGTAACAATTATTATTCACACATTGATACTGGTATTTGTTTTGGCTCTGGCTCTGATATTTCTGATAGTAGAAATCATGCACTGTTGTGTTGCAGTACATGCGGTATTGAACACCAGTGCAGATGTATATGTCATTATATAACTCACAGCCATAAGCTGGACTAACTGCTGAAGTGAGAGCAATGATATTGCCATAAGTCTTGCAGAAGCAGGAGGACAAAGTGCTACTAGAGCATGTACAGGTGTCCTTATTACCAAAGCAGTTACAGTTATTATTCCAACATTGGAACAGATATTGGTTTTGGTTTCTATATCTCTGGAAGTTGAACTCATGCATTCTTGTGTTACAGTACATTTGGTATTGAGCACCAGTGCATATGTATGATGTATCATAAAGCACACAGTCATAGACTGGAGTAACTGCTGTAATGAGAGCAATGATATTGCCATAAGTCTCACAGAAACAGGAGGACAAAGTACTACTAGAGCATGTACAGGTGTCCTTATTACCAAAGCAGTTACAGTTATTATTCACACACTGGTACCTGTCTTGGTACTGATATCTCTGGAAGGAGAAATCATGCATTCTTGTGTTGCAGTACATACGATACTGAGCACCAGTGCAGGTGTACGTGTCATTATAAAGCACACAGTCAGGGTCTGTGACTGGACGAACTGCTGCAGGGATGGTGATGATATTGCTGTAATTCTCACAGAAGCAGGAGGACAAAGTGCTACTGTAGCATGTACAGGTGTCCTTATTTCCAGTGCAGTAGCAGTTATTACCACTGCATTGGGACAAGTATTGGTTTTGGTTTCTATATCTCTGGTAGTTGAAATAATGCATTCTTGTGTTGCAGTACATGCGATACTGAGCACCAGTGCAGATGTAGGTGTCGTTATAAAGCACACAGTCATTGACCGGACTAACTGCTGCAGGAATAGTGATACTACTGCTGTGATTTGTGCAGAAGCAGGAAGACAAAGTGCTTCTGTAGCATGAACAGGTGTCCTTATTACCAATGCAGTCACAGTTACCACTCATACAGTGGTAATGGTATCTATTGTAATGAAAATCATGTACACTTGTGTTGCAATTCATGCTATACTGAGCACCAGTGCAGATGTACAGGTCATTATAACGCATACATTCATAGACTGGCCTAACTGCTGTAGGAACAGTGATGTTATTGCTAAAGATATCACAGAAGCAGGATGAAGTATTATAATAGCATGCACAGGTGTCCTTATTACCAACACAGATACAGTCATTACTTATGCATTGGTATTGGTTTTGGTTTTGGTGTCTCTGGTAGTTGAAATGATGCATTCTTGTGTTGCAGTACATGCGATACTGAGCACCAGTGCAGATGTACGTTCCATTATCAATCTCACAGTTCAAAACTGGACCAACTGCTGCTCTTGGTTCAGCAGAAGTGGTGGATATGAAACCTGAGGATGAGAAAGATGTGATCAGTCAGAAAACACAAATACCAAACCAGGTGAATTTCCGGCATGTTCAGAATATGTAAATTAATGTGAAACACATGAGTTTACTCTGTTTTACAATAACATGCATTTCTCAATACGGAGTTTTTTTTTTTTTTTTCTTTCAACAGTTAGCAAAACTGCAGGATCTGTGGACTACACTGTTCATTTGTTTTTATATGTTGTATCAATCCTTTAAAATGCATTAAATATTTTCTAAATATTTCATTTAGATTTGTATGCATTTGGAATGCATTTTGGAAAAGAGATTAACTGGTCTGTTAATTTGCGTCATTATACTTATGTAAAGAGTTCTGAGAAATAAATGTAACCGATGGTATAAATTTTTTTATAAAGTTCACAGGGTCAACAGACACATGTGTTTGAAGAAAACTTACACTCACACAGGATTAAAGAGATGACAGTCAACAGTGACCATACACCACCTGGCATAAAAAAAAAAGAGAAATATTAAAATGTTGTGTTTTTCTACTATGAGAATTTGTTTACATTACACACTGTTACGACCCATGGCTCAAGGGAAGCAACAAACAGAGGACACACGCGAAACCAAAATATTGACTCAAAATATAATTTATTTAAGGACTGAAACCACACAGAAATAAAAAAGAAACCATAAGAAAACAATCATAAACTGGAAAACGTCAGTAATGTCAGGATGTAATGTAAAATGCATGAATGTAAGGGAATGTAGTGTGCTGCAGTGTTGAAGGTGCCAAAACAAAAGCCAACCAAACCAAAAGTCCAAAACCAAAGCCAACCCCCGATCCAAGCGGAGGCCACTTTTAACAAAGCATCTAATAACAAACAGGTGTTTCAAACGACTGCCAATCAAGGTAATTTGCGGACTCAGCGGCAGTTCCATGAAAAGACGACAGGGGTCGTCACACCCATCCCCATACGACAGGGACTCCCACAAGATCCCTGTAACGGAATATCAAAACAAATCAGCCAAACAGCATGTACATGAATCAGAACCAAGGACAGCTCCTACAAAAACACCAAAAGAAAACATCCAAATTAGCGCAAAATCATGGCTACATTATACGTCTGGAGCGCGAGACAGCGCATCGGCTACCACATTGTCCAAACCTCGGACGTGTCGAATATCCAGGCAGAAGGACTGTAAAAACAGAGACCAACGGATCAGCCGCTGATTTGGACACTGTAAAGAATTCAGGAAAGTCAATGGATTATGATCCGTGTATATCACAATAGGGGCACTTGAGTTTAGATACACGGCAAAATGCTGTAATGCCCAAATAAGGGCCAACGCTTCCTTTTCAACCACAGAATAATGGCACTGATAGGAAGTAAACTTTCTTGAAAAAAAACTAACTGGATGATCTACTCCATCATCATCACACTGCTGAAGGACCACTCCAGCTAGCATCAACGTGTAGCATAAAGGACTTATCGAAGGACGGAGCCCGAAGCACAGGCTCCGAACACAACAGAGACTTAACATTTTTAAAAGCCGCCTCACAACTAGGAGACCAAACAAACTTTACCTTGCCCTTCAACAGATCTGTGAGTGGTGCGACTACAGTAGAGAAATTACGACAAAAAGATCGGTAGTACCCTACCAATCCCAAGAACCGCATAAGTTCTTTCTTGGTTGTGGGAAAAGGAAAGTTCTGGATAGCTTGGACCTTTGCATGCACTGGTCGCACTTCCCCACTCCCCACTACCTTCCCAAGATACGTCACCGACGCCTTGGCAAACTCACATTTTCCCAAGTTTACCGTAAGCTGAGCTTCAGACAAGCGTTCTAACACGGAACGTAACCGTTTTAAGTGAGACTCCCAGCTGTCACTAAAGACAACCAAGTAAACAGCACACCCCTCGAGACCAGACACCACTCGGTTCATAAGGCGCTGAAACGTCGCTGGAGCATTCCGCAGGCCGAAACTCATGACTTGGTAGGAGTATAGCCCAGACGGAATAACAAAAGATGATATTTCTTGTGCTCGCTTGGTAAGAGGCACTTGCCAATAGCCCTTCAGCAAGTCAAACTTGGAAGACGAAGGCACCGCAATATTATGGTCCTGCATGTACCGAATTTCTCCTTCCATTAATTCCCGTTAAACACGATAAAAACGTTGTTTAACTGGCTTTGCATCCCCCACATCAATATCGTGTTCAACCCAATCAGTACGAGAGGGCACATCACCAAACAATTCAGGAAAACTACGTAATAATTCACATAGCTCCTGACCTCTTTCAGAAGGCAGATGACGGAGAGTGAATTCTAAATTCCGTAATGACTCCAAATTTTGTAACCGACCACGAAACACGCAATCATCCGGCGAGAGGGTCTCCTCTTCCTCTCCCACTAAACTCGCACTACCCCTACCCACAGAAACAACAGAAAGGGTGGGATGCGAAGATATTAACTCTCCCAAAGGCTTCCTTTCGATTTCATAATAAGGTTTTAATATATTTACATGACAACGCTTAACAGATTTCCTTCGTGATGGCATTATAACTTCATAATTTGTGTCACTCAATTTACGCTGTACGAAAGGACCATCAAATTTAGCCTCAAAAGGAGAAGATACAATAGGTCGTAAAACAAGCACTTGATCGCCTGGATTAAAAATTCGATGTTCAACTGTGCGGTCGTATAGTCGCTTCATATTCCCCTGATGTTTCTTAAGATTCTCCTTAGCTCGCTCCCTCACTTGGAGAAGTCGGTTCTTAAAACCCAAAACATACGATGCCAAGTTTTCAGGAGGTTTGGCAACTCTACCAGCCTCCTGGAATGTGGACAATAACCCACGCACTTTATGGCCGAAGACCAAGTCATTAGGGCTAAAACCCATACTTTCCTGCACCACTTCACGTGCTACTAGCATCATCCATGGCAAACCCTCCTCCCAGTCCCTATCCAGCTGCACACAGTACGCCCGAAGTAATGACTTTAACGACTGGTGGAATCTCTCTAAAGCACCTTGGCTTTGAGCGTGATACGCGGTAGACTGGTTGCGTTTAATGCGCAACTGTTTCATCACTTGCTGGAAAAAGTGGGAAGTAAGGTTAGAGCCTTGGTCGCTTTGAATGATCTTTGGAATTCCAAAGACTGACATAAATTGGGTTAAAGCTTTGACAATAGAACGAGAAGTAATACTGCGCAATGGATATGCCGCAGGGAAGCGTGTATTTAGGCACATAACCGTAAACAAATAAATACTCCCAGTCCTGGAACGAGGTAGTGGCCCTACGCAATCCACAATGAGATGTTCAAAAGGTTCACCAGTAGCTTCAATTGGTCGCAAAGGGAAAGATTTCAACACCTGATTCGGTTTGCTGGTTAGTTGGCAGGTCTTACAACTTTTAATATAAGAAGAAATGTCTCGCTTCAAACGCGGCCAAAAAAGATATCGCAACAAGCGATCGTAAGTTTTACGCACCCCTTGATGGCCTAATTGATCATGCGCAATTTCAATCATCATTAGCCGATACTTCGCAGGAACGACTACTTGGAACACCGGGTCCCCCACAAAATCATCCTTGTGAGGAATATATTTCCTTAACAATACCCCATCGTGAACAAGATAGCCACGAGCCACATTATCCACTTCCATCGGAGAAACAACACTTTGAAACAAGTCATCCAAGGAAGAGTCACTGCACTGTTCCTTCCCCAATTCCACTGCAGAGACAGGAAAAGACAAGGCAGACAAATCAGGCATTGACACATTAGTACATGTTCCAGATTGGCCATCCTTTTGAGTACGCATCTTTTCACCACACAATTCAGCATTTTCATATTTCCTTGCACGAGTCACAACACACACAGAATCCTGGCCTAAAAGATCCAACTCCTTAGTGGTTGTAATTTTAGAATTAACAATGGGAAACCCTGAACTATTAGCCCACACACGCTCACCTACTAATCCATTTCCCAGAATCAAATGAATTCCGTCCACTGGCAAAGCAGGTCGTACTCCCACTAATACCTGTCCTTGAACCAAATCAGACTGGATCTCTACCTTATGGAGTGGCACAGACAAAGTATTTAATCCTATTCCCCGAACTAATACATTCTCCCCGATATAGGAGTGTGAGGAAAAAGGCAAAATGGATTCCAAGATAAACGAATCTATTGCTCCAGTGTCCCTTAATATCTTAATTGGGACCTCTTCCCCTCCAACAAGAGACACAAACCCTTCAGTAACAAAAGGAGTGTAAGAAGAAATAAAATCAACAGGCTCTTCATTCTCCATAGATTGACTCTTCTCAACCTGCACTGGTGCCACGAAAACTGTGGGCTTCACGTGTGAACCCTGTGCAAGACGTTTAGATTTATTTTTAAGAACAAAACAGTCTGCCTTCCAATGTCCTTTCTCATGACAATAATTGCATATTTTATCTCGATCAAACTTCCCCATAAAAACACGACTGCCTTTAGGCGAAGACCTTACAGGCACAACACCTTGCATCTCATGAGCACGCCAATCAGAAAAAACTGTTTTGTGCGTCAATACAAAATCATCTGCCAATGCAGCCGCTTCCTCGGGCGTTTCAATGTTATGCTCACCAATGTATGTCGCAACTCGACCAGGAACTGAATTTTTAAGTTGCTCTAAAATCATTAAGTGACTTAAATCATCTAGTGTTTTAACACCTACTGCTGTGCACCAACGATTAAAGTGTTTTCTAAGATCACGCACAAATTCCAGATGAGACTGCAACTCTTCTATCTTCTGTAATCGAAAACGCTGTCTATATGCTTCAGGAACACACTCATATAATTTTAAAATTGCAGTCTTAACTCTGTCATAATCCTTACAATCGTCAAGTGACAATGAAGAAAAAGCAACTTGCGCTTTCCCAATCAAAACACACTGTAACAGTGCAACACGATTCTCATCTGACCAGTTTCTTAATTCTGCCACACGTTCAAAAAGAGTGAAAAAAGTGTCAGGATCTTCTTCATTAAATTTTGGAACAAGTTTTAAACTTGAAACGAGTGAAAAAGACATACCTTGTTCTTCCGTGCCGTTAGAAAATTTACCCTCCTTCATCACATTCAATTTGAGAGCTTCTAATTCCAACTTTGCCTTTTCCAACTCGATCTTACCCTGTTCAGAACGATGTTTCAATCTCTCATGCTCCATCTGTAAAAGCAATAATTCCTTTTGTTGTTCAAATGACAGATTAGTCTGCAAGGAAGATACAACCGATCCAGACTCTTCCATTTTCAAAATGCCTTTTTCAATCAAATTTGTCCTTAAAATTACTTTAATATTTTCTTTGAGTCTCTTATCAGAAATTACAATTTCATACCTATCCGCAATTTTTAATAACCTTTTCTTTTGTGCATTTTTCCAAAAGATTACAAGACGGCGAATTAAAGAAATCAACATCAGCCATGAAAACAATCGCCAAAAATCAATTATAATGTGCAATTAAATAACGAGAATTTTCCCTCCAAGCGGAGGCCACTTTTAACAAAGCATCTAATAACAAACAGGTGTTTCAAACGACTGCCAATCAAGGTAATTTGCGGACTCAGCGGCAGTTCCATGAAAAGACGACAGGGGTCGTCACACACACAAATAATACATGTTTTTCAAAGCAGATCTTTAAGAATGACGTGCACAAAAAATGCAATTATTTCCAAAAATCAGAGTATGGACTTAATCACATTAAGACACAAGCAAACCTCTCTAATCAACCGAAAATTTGATTCACATCAGCCTCCACATCACTGTGAGTTGTCTGTTTACTATTGTCCTCTTTCTAGAGCTGCTCTACACAGCAAAATCCCCGGTGTTAAATTAAATGATGGTGGTATCATTTTATCCAATAAAACATCAACATCTGATCCTCTGTAATGCTCAGTAACAGCAGGTGTTCATCACTAATGCACAATCATCATTTCACGAGTTCACTCTTACCTATTATAAACTGAGTAAAGATTATGCGTATTTGGCGTGCTGTCCAGGGGGAGGGCTCCGAGCTCGGTAATCACTCCCGAGCCCAGAGTACTCCCCCTGTCTGGGGAGAGGGGTCCGAGCTCGGCATTTAGCCCGGACCCAGAGCGTTCTCCCCCACCCAAGTGCTCCTCCCCATGCTGGGGTAGAAACGGGCTGAAGGTGAGGAGTCGGGGTGGTGGAGGGATGCTGGAAGACGAGAGATAATGAAGGTAAGATTGTTGATTATTTATAGGGGTTCTCTCTCGTGCTGATTGGATAGGTGGTGTGATTACTGATGATGAATTGGCCGTGTTAATTATCTGTGCGAGCTCCTCCCGAAATTTGTTAATAAAACATCACTTCACGAGTTCACTCTTACCTATAATAAACTGAGTAAAGATTATGCGTATTTGGCGTGCTGTCCAGGGGGAGGGCTCCGAGCTCGGTAATCACTCCCGAGCCCAGGGTAATCCCCCTGTCTGGGGAGAGGGGTCCGAGCTCGGCATTTAGCCCGGACCCAGAGTGTTCCCCCCAAAGATGCAATAAGCGCGGGACAGCAGCCAGAGAGGTGCGTTGATAACCTCCCAATATTTGCAGAGCTTAAGGTTGGTGGGGTGCTGGACGTCGCTTGGAGTAACGGCACTGCTGTGGCCTTCGAGAAGAGAGTTTGGCTCCTGCGGGAGCGGACACTGCTGCGGCATCTGAAAAGAAAATGTGGTTTCTGCGGAAGCTGCGGCAGCACCTGAAAAGATTAAATGGCTTCTGCAGGGAACTGCTGCGGCATCTGAAAAGTAGAGATGAGAGGGAAATACAGATAGGGCTGCGGCAGTGGGAAAATATAGATAGGGCTGCTGCGGGAGCAGACACTGCTGCGGCAGTGGGAAAATATAGATAGGGCTGCTGCGGGAGCAGACACTGCTGCGGCAGTGGGAAAATAAAGAGCTCCTGCGGGAGCAGACACTGCTGCGGCAGTGGAGAAATAGAGATAGGGCTCCTGTGGGAGCAGACGCTGCTGCGGCAGTGGAGACATACAGATAGAGCTCCTGCGGGTGCATACAATGCTGCGGCAGTGGAGACATACAGATAGAGCTCCTGCGGGAGCAGACGCTGCTGCGGCAGTGGAGACATACAGATAGGGCTTCTGTGGGAGCAGACGCTGCTGCGGCAGTGGAGACATACAGATAGAGCTCCTGCGGGTGCAGACACTGCTGCGGCAGTGGGAACATACAGATAGAGCTCCTGCGGGAGCAGACACTGCTGCGGCAGTGGGGAAATACAGATAGGGCTCCTGCGGGAGCAGACGCTGCTCCGGCAGTGGAGACATACAGATAGAGCTCCTGCGGGAGCGGGGTGCTGCTGGGACTGTTGAAGTGGAGATGGGCCGCTATGGGTGGATTTGGTGGGGTTAGAGGGGATGGCTGTGGCGACCTCGTGCTAGCGTCTGCTATGGGGATAGAGGAAACTGGAAAGGAGGAGGGGTTAGAAGTAACAGGGGAAAAGACACGTGAGGGCCTGTGTTGTAAGCGGAGGCAGCTTCGCGCTTGCTACAGCTGCTGTAGCTGCAGGCCAAGGGGGTTTGTGACATTCAGGGAAAAGCTGTAGAGCCTGTGCAGCCTGCACTGCTAGCAGGGACCTCGTGCTAGTGTCCTCTACGGGAGCTGGAGACCGCTGAAAAGGAAAGGGGTTAGGGGAGGTAGAAGGTAAGCCTGAGATGTGAAAGCCATGTCGGACTACCTAGTGACTTGCTTTTAAAAGCAACTAGCAACAATTGTAGCTATTTTTAAAATGTATTTGGCAGTCTTTAAAAAGTGATAATGATGAAAGGCATGCATTTTTTGCTTAACCACACAAAATGAAAAGTATTGACACGGCTAGCCAGCTAAGCGGCACATCGGCTGGCAACGTTAGACACTTGAGAGGTGCCTAGCAGTATGCACTTCATATGAGAAGTAAGTTGTAGGTTGCACTTGTTCAATAATTGTTTGTGATATGCCTTGATTTTTTGTTTGTACTTATGATTGTTAATCATTACTGTTGGTCCACTGTGATCAACAGTGAAACTTATCTTCCACTATTGAAGTTATCCAACTTACCTGTCCATCCATTTAAATATAATGAGTAAATTAAATACAGGTAAAATGCTGGTGAAAAATAAAAAGTAAGGCTTTGCTGCAGTGAGAACTGGGGCGTGGCCCAGGCTCATTGAAGGCCTGCTGCTGTGACCCGACGCTCGCGGAGAGCCGGGTCTTGTGCGGGACAATGGTGGTGTCGAGCGAGGGGAGATCGGTGCTTTGCTCGATCTTTTGGCCGCCTTGGAGGCTGGAGTGGATTCAGGAGTGAGGTTGGCTGATTTGCAGGGTGACGAATAGTTTGTACGCATCCGTTTGTTTATCCTCCACGAGAACGGAGCGGCGGAATTAATCAGCGTTTGCCTCTGGATTAAAATACTGTCCACTTCCGATCAGAGGAATTGTTTGGCGCGGCCGAATGGTACGAGCATGCCGGGGAAGTTGGAAGTTTCGGCGGTGGAGGCGAGGTTAAGCCCCCGTGTCGGGAAAATCTTGCTGGTTGAGCAGAGCGACGGCTGCGATAGAGCAGCTGTTTCTGGCGGAGAAGTAGTAATCCTGGGGCCGACGGATTGCTGCGGAGGATCCGAAAATCCAGAGTATAGGTCTCATTCTCTGATGAAATCAGCTGCTGAGTTCATGGGTGGAATAAACACATGGCAGGACTTTTACTTTCTGACCCCTGGACTTTACACCTCTGTCTGTAATATATCTACTTGTTTTACACTCTTTGGCCACCAGCTGGTATTGTGAGCAAATGAAGCCTCCAGAAATGAACCCTTTTATGAACCACTTGGCTGAAAAGCTGAAAAGCTTAATGAGGCTTCATGAAGCTTCATTTAGGGATGGTGAAATGAAGCTTCATGAAGCATTAAGCTTGATTCACAAAAGGGTTAATTAGAATATTTGCTTCAAAATGATCTGAAAATAATCTAACTCACTCATTCAGAGAAAACAATATATTGATTTAAACTTTCTAAGTCACTTTTTGAGTAGAAAGGGTCTATGCGAGAGGGCGTGAACTATCCTGGATAATGCTGTGACTCACACCTGAGAAGACAAAGACCCGCTTAATGAGCTCCATAATGAGCCATTGAGTCAGGTGTGTGACAGGGGGAATTGCTACAAGAAATAATGTGAGGAAAAAAAGAAATGTGTATACATATAACTATCACATAAAATAACTTGAGATTCACTTGCGAGTGCAGTTAAACAGTTTATTAGGAACAAACAAACAAATAAACAACAGAAGAGTCAAGACATCGTGGGTGCAATATCCAAAATATCCAAAACAGTGGCAGGAAACTGGAACCCAGGAAAACGGGAGACAGCAGAAACTGCATGAGAAAACACAAAACAGACGTGAGCAACACAATGAACGGACAAAGACAAAGCAAACATGGTGACAATACATACACTACCAGTCAAATTACAGTAAGATTTGTAATGGGTTTTTTTTAAGAAGTGTCTTCGGCTCACCAAGCCTGCATTTATTTGATCCAAAGTACAGCAAAAACAGTACATTATATTTATTATAATATATAGGCCTACATATTGTTACTATTCAAAATAAATGAAGCATAAAGATTGGTCTAAACTTTCTTAGACATTACTTAACTATCCTCACATCGTGCAACATTTAAATGTAATGAAAGTGCATTTCATATTTCAAAATGTTGCACTCGATTTCACATATTTTATTCTGGAGTTATAGTTTGGGAAAAGTTCAACTTGTAAATGCGTTCAACTTTGTCACAACAACACATTATCGAATGCCAAAACATTACTTACCCGGTATCTCCTCCGCCGGCTCCAGCAGCATTCACGCTCTGTTTGTGAGGTAAACAAAGCTTTTTCCTCTCAGCGCATCTTCTGGGGGTAAATACAAGTCTTTTTCCTCTCAGCGCGTTTCTGACACAAGGTTGTTATTATGAGTGTATACAAATAAAAGTAGACCCCTTACAGATTCGAATGGTGTATTGCACTTATCTGTACGATCAAAAATGGCAGAGTAATTCAAGCTCATTTCGGCCTTATCAGGAAAATCTGCCTCAAAACGCGTATCCACGTTTGTCGACCCCAGAGGGTTAAAAGCAGACACTGCAAGCTTTCTATTGATATAACTCCCATTTTCCTATTTGCTGAGTTATAGTTCATTTTAGTGACGCGTTTCTAAAAGCAGTTCGCGGAGATGGAGAAGACAGAGAGCGCACCCTGTTTGTTTTCTTATTTTTCCAAAAGCACAAAGTTGTGTTGTTATTGTGAGTGTACACAAATAAAAGTAGACACTTAACAGTTTCGATTGATGTATAACACTTATTTGTGTGACCAAAATCAGAGTATTCTTAGTGTCTTTTGCACTGATCTGGTATTGCCGGTGATATAGCCGACCCCAGAGAGTTAAAAGCATGATAAGTCACACACATTTTGACCTATGGTGTCATTCAAAAACAAAGACATCAAGAATCGGTGTATGAATCTCAACAATGGTGACAGTCAAAAGCTTCATGCTGCAGAACATTCTGGGTACCTAGTCTCTGTCCAGTGAGTGCACTTTGACCTCACATTAGTATGAGCACGCAATGAGGGCGCTGTGAGGTTACACTTTTAGCTCACTGTTACCTCACATTGTGACCTCATCACGAGTATCCTGGGAGATCATGGTGAGATCACTGTGAGATCAAATTGTTGACTGGGACCCCTACAATTGGTTACTACAATTGGGTAAGCTGCCTGAATCGTGTAGAGAAGTCCGAATCAACAAACATCAACACGATTATAAATCAAATTATCATTACGTTGTCAGAGTAGATATCGAGCAGTGCAGGTAGGCTGTTTAATTTGCTAGCGGCTGGCTAGTTAACTGATTACAGAGCTGTCATTTGCCTTGCTAGGAGTTAATATTTTGCTATCTTCCCTGCCCATCTTTGGATGTTTGCGTTTTAACACGAGTTCAACCATCATTTGGCTGCGGGATACTAAGGAAGACCGCACAGTATCTGCAGTGTTGTAGCATTTGGACCAATCAGTCACACAATTTTTCATTAGATTCAACAAATCAATTAGTCATTAGATTAACAAATAGTCACAGACCCCTCACCCAATACACATACTGGGTGCCAGTATGTCTGTGAATGACTCCAGGCCCCCGGTTACCATGACAACCAGGACATTTCAGACAGACCAGATAAACTTTAGGACCTAAAAGTATGTAGAGATAATCTTCCTTCCTACTCAGTTCTCTCTAAAACCAACACATGCTGCTATAGGAAATGACTTCTTTCATTAATTCATAGACAACTTTTTCTATGACTTTCCTGTCATGCATATTCCCATGTCTTTGTGTATGATTACTACCTCCTTGTATATGGTTTTGTGTATTGTATACTGTTTTATGCACGCTTTTGATAGATCACTAGTTAATAACACCTCACCTATACCATGTTTTGTCTCTATCAATTTGTCTCCGGATGATCTAATTGAGAGTGTATATTATATGTTGATACCTATGCAACATGTTAGTATTCTAAGAATCTTTAATAGTTTGTATATCAACTTCCAATCCAGTTCACATGCAAATTACCATGCTTTCAGACAAAGGGTCATAAAACCCCCCAGTATTTCCAAACTCCCGCTTGGAAATTCAGCCTTTCTCATTGGTCAAGCCCATCCTGAAAGGCGTGACTCTTCTCAGACCTTAAAGGGCTTACGCACAGTTCCGTCTTCTCTTCTGCAAAAGCTCTTCTGCTAAATCTTTTGATTGCTGCCTGTATGGAGAGCCTGACATTCCGGACACTCGTTAACGACCAAGGCAATGCAAGTATCGTACATTTAATTAAACGAAACAGAGGTTTAGCATAAGTTATAGACCCCGTTATAAATGGCACTAATGGTTTTACTCAGGTGGTTAACTGACTCTTTCCATAACTGCATACTCTGGTTTCATTCATCCACTTTAGCTCCCCTTTGTATGTGCGCGTGAGTGTATGTTTATTTGTTTGTTTGTTTAGATTAGTTATGTGTGTTAGCGTTTAGTTAATAAAAGTTGTGTGCACAAATTAATGTCTCTTTACGATTTTGACCCTCGCTACATGCTCCAATGCATTAATATGAAAGTATTTCCTGTGGCCACGGAAATATCTTTTCTTAGAGTTGATACGAACAGATCAGTTGATGGCAATTTAATTCTGCTACAGTTATTACTGTCAGCCGATATAAATAATTGTAATTAATTATAATTAATTGTAATTATGTATACACATTTCCCTTTTGAGCTGATTTGCTACAGTGTCAAACAGGAAAACAAAGCCAGAATGCAGTAACTTCATTTACTGCGGTTTGCCTTGGTATTAGCTTGGATTTTGTAGTTACTGCAATTTTGACATTCTTGTTTCTCTGAAACGGGACAAAATTGAACCAGGAGACTTTGTCACAAGGCAGATCAGATGTCACAAAGCCCATTTTAGGACTTAACTCAATTTTGACCAGATGTGTAGTCACTGCGCTTTGCCTTTGGAAGGCAGAAAAGACCTTTTGCTCCATTACATTTAATCAAGAGAGACAATTCCAAATGTATACTAACATACACTTATGTGCTAATACACACAGTGCAGTCATAGGGCCCTATTTTAACGATCTAAGGGCATGGTCTAAAGCGCACGGCGCAGGTGCACTTTCAGGAGTTTCTGAATCCACTTTTTGGTTTGTTCTGTAGAACTGGAAAACATGTAACTGATGAACTGAATGTAGACTGTTGAAGAAGTTTGACTTGATAAGGATGATTGTGCATGAAATTGATTAAACTAACTATACATTGTAAATAAATAATATTCACATGGCTTAAAAAAAAAAAAATTATATATATATATATATATATCTCTGTGTGTGTGTGTGTGTTTTATATTTCAGTTTTTTTCTAGAAAATAAGTAATGTATTCTTTTAGCCAAAGCTAATTTCGCGAACGACAACCAATAGGAGGGAAGAATCTGTCAGTGGTGCTCACACGTCACCGTCTCGAGTGCACGCAAGACAGGACAGAGTTCCGGAGCAATCTTACAGTTTTAAAATCACTTGCAGTGTGAACGGGGCTTTAGACGTTTATCATATATTTAATTCTCAGTCAGTTCTTAAAAGTCACAATCAAAATTTTCTAAATCAAAACAGGAAATTAATAATACTTACTTTTAAATACAATGAACACCATTATGGAATCTGACAGTCCACAGTGTTCAATATTTATTCAGCAAACCAGATCAGGCATTGACTTTCTGAAATTAAATAAGAGAAAAAAATAACCATTAATAACCATTTAATCATCAGCCAACTGTTCCCATCTTTGGGATCCCAACAGAGACATCCAACACAGATGAAAAATGTGCCAACCAATCCTGGATTGCAAGATTTACACATTTGCCTCACATATTTGCTTTTGAGCCTACAGATTTGTTTGCTTACACTGAAAACAATAAAGAATAAAAAAAAGTGTAGAAACAATTTTCACTCAGAAATTGCAAGTAAATTTCACAGTTAATTACAAAGAAATAGCAAGTAAGTAGTGCTGTCAAATTGATCAATCGCGATTTGACAATCACTACAAGTGACACATTAAATTCAGTTCTATTTTACCTCACTGTTCTGTCAGTAAACCCTTTAACTATCTCTTGCAACATTGAACAACGCTCTGATTTTGCTAATACCCTTATTACACATAAATCACACCTCACTACACATGATCAAGTATATTTGTTTTGCTAAGGCTTATAGTTCATCCTCCGGATGAATATCCGAAATTTAGATGATCTTGAAATAAAAGTTTAATTGATGAGATTTTCAATGTTTAGCTTAAATAGCATGAACATGTACAGTATTGCAAACAGCTACTGAAGTCAAAACTGCAAAAATGCATTGATTGATAATAACATTAGAGCATTTAATTCTCATTTAAGTATGTAAAGAGGGTCTCACCTGATATGAGTTTACATGTCGTGATCTTCACCCAACTAGTCTGACTAAATATCTGAGTCACAATTTTATATGACAGTTATCTGCTCATCTAATGAGGAAACATATTAAAAATATGTTTGTGTCTTTCAGAAAAAAATTCAAATTGATATTCAAATTTATACCAAAGAAAGCACGCAAACCAAGATGTATTTACATATCAATATATCAAGAGAATGCAAAGATCACATTTAAAATATATTCATACACATTTATATACACTTTTTTTTCAAACTTTTTAAAAGCACAAATTCGATTTCTCCTTGTTATCATCTTAGATGTCATGCCATATTTGCCATGGTACCTATTTTTGTTGTGCTCAAAAAGTGGGGTGTGCAAAGACAACATCCATCTGTAATGACAGAAACCCAAAGTGACAAAACTCATAAAACTGTTCCTCATTAAATCTCCAGCTTGTCAAATATTCATGTCCAGTGTGAATAGATAGGAATCTGTATTGTTTCTATATTGTAAAATGCTACAAATATTTTGTTTTAATTTCAATATGCATAGAGATTTTGTTTCTGCGCAAATTATACTATTTGGGATCTGCATGTAGAATTCTGCAGAAGAGAGTTTAAAGAAGAACAAACTGACCAACCAATCAAAATTGGGCTGTAACTTAATTACATTTATTTACATGAGCAAAACTAAATAATCTCTTAAATTTTAAGTTTCCCAAACACACTACAACATGAAGCTCTTGTTGTCAGGGATATGATTTATAGCATGAATAAGTAGTTCTTGATCACTTTTGAAGCTTAACAACTTTTGGACCCAGTAGGACAAGAGTTCTAGTTCTTTAGTTCTTTTATTTATGAAGCACATTTAACAACAATCACAGGACTGATCAAAGTGCTGTACAAAATCAAGTAGTCAATAAAAATAAAAATAAAAAGTTAATCAATTAATTAATTAATGCATTCAATAATTAATTAATACAAAAATGAGAGCACCACCATGTTTTAACAGCTAAAGAAAACATGGTGGACACAGTGAAATGGTTTATGTCTGACCTCATTATTGAGGACACAGTAGATCAGGAAGATGAAAGTTCCCTTCTGGGAGTTCAAGATCAGGAACAGGATCTCCATCACCTTGCTGCTATTAGTAAAGAAACCCAGAACCCAGGGCCAACCAGGAACCACATACTGAGCCAGTGTTTTAAACACCATTATCCTGCAAAGATACAGAGAAAGAAAGAGTTTTGTGTGTCTTTATTGACTATGTGGTTTTCTGTAGAGCGATTAAATCATAATGTTACATGGTTTGTTTCATCTGCGAAACTTCAGCATTCAGTTTTGTGAGAATTGAGCTCAGACTGATGATGATGCTGATGAGGACAATCATGTTTAACTGCGGTGGGGGGGATTTATCACTTTAGTTTTCTTGACTTCAACAGCCTTGAACAAAAATATCTGTAACTAGAACTTACTGCTAGTATGACACAAACAGGACCTAGAAAACTCCAGATAAAACCTTTTTCCATTTTAATCCAGCAGCTGTTTCGAGAAAAATCGATATAATAACTGAATTCAATTTTCCAAGATACAGGTGTTGACTGGTAAAATATTACAGATTTAATTTTGAGTGATGTTAATACAGCTTGTGTCAGAGTTGTGTTTTTATCTGATATCAGAAATGTCACAAATTTTCCCAGCTCTTTTTATTTCCTTCTAATCAAATTAACTTGAAAACAAAAAAAACAAAAACAACAACAACAACAACAACAACTCATTGTTCGCTGCCGTATCCTTCAGGAACCAGATCGACAAACAGACACACCACAACCAGAGCAACCATGTATTCAATCACACACACACAGCAAAAAATCCAGAGTGAAATTAACTCTCCTGGGAGTACATGTGAGACCACACTCAAGAGTGTGAAAGTGATAAAATAAGAGTGTTAAATTAACACTGAAGCAGAGTTAAAGTTAATGAGATAATTAAGTGACTAATTAAGTGATGATTGGCCATTATTGAAGACACCTGATGTTAACGAGCAGAATCACCAAAGATGAAAATCTAAATTTTCATGTCACCATTATAGTGCTCAGCGTTTGCTTTAGTTGGGCTCTTGACCCTTACAGTTTCAAAGTTAGAATTTGTTTGGCTGTTATAGCTGAGTTATAGCAGACAGACAAGAAATGAGAAAAAAGTGGTCATGTTTTTACATAACGATCGTATCTGAATCACCAAGTCATTTAGAGCCTAAAAAAGTCAGATATCTGATCGTAATGCCCTGTGATTCTACAGTATTCAATTGTTAAAAGCATTTCTTGAAAGTTGTTCTGAAAATTAAAAAAAGAAAAGTCTTTCTTCTAGGCACACACAAACATCAAGAATCAGCGTATGAACCTCAACAACGGTGACAAACGGCATATTCAGAAAAACAGATCAACTCTAAACATTAGAAATCAAGCTACTAAAAGTCACATAAAAAACAAAAATAAAATAGTAAGAATAAAGGAAATTACTAAGACAATTCAGCTCATAATTCATTCATGCCGCAATGCATCATGGGAGCCATGGATGAGTTATGATTGGTGGCACCCAGAATGCACTGCAACATGCTTTTTTGATTGTCACCGTTGTTTAGATTCACAGGTTGATTCTTGATGTTTGTGTGT
Organism: Onychostoma macrolepis; assembly: GCF_012432095.1. NCBI lineage: Eukaryota > Metazoa > Chordata > Actinopteri > Cypriniformes > Cyprinidae > Onychostoma > Onychostoma macrolepis. Next base: position 8,066,585 of record NC_081155.1, read on the forward strand.
CTAAATAAAAAACTCTTTTCAAAGATTTTTGAACGAACACCTTTTAAAAAAATCCCTCTGATTGTATTGAACATGTTGGAAATCATATGCTAATGAACCACAGGACTGCTATAACCAACAACGTAAATCTAACTCAGAGATTTAGAAAAAATAATATACATATGTATATATATTTTCCTTTTTCTTGTTGCTTGTCTGTCTGTTGTAATTCAGTTACAGCAACCAAATAAAATTCAATATTAAAAAGATAAGGGTCAAGAGCCCAACTAAAGCAAATGCTGAGCACTATAATGGTGACATGAAAATTTAGATTTTCTCCTTCGGTGATTCTGCTCGTTAACATCAGGTGTCTTCAATAATGGCCAATCATCACTACAATTAATCACTTAATTATCTCATTACTTTAACTCTGCTTCAGTGTTAATTTAACACTCTTATTTTAACACTTTCACACTCTTGAGTGTGGTCTCACATGTACTCCCAGGAGAGTTAATTTCACTCTGGATTTTTTGCTGTGCAGGAATCCATTTCTAAGCATCTCCCTCTTTTTGGAGCTGATCTGTGATAGGTTCTTCACACAGATGAAGAGCAGCACAGCTTCAATGAACATCCACACAAAGCCGGAGAGAAAGAGGAAGTGCAGAAGGCCTGCAATCACGGCACACAACACCTGGAGACCATGAGAGACGGTTATGATGATTCTCAGTGAGGCTATGCTGAGCTGTAGGGCTCCTTCATCATTCTCACCTGCTGAGGCCGTATGAGGCTCAGGAACCGCTGTGTGAGCAGGAACAGAAGGTGAGCCAGCAGAAGACTGATGCAGATGGCAAAGGTCAACAGGGCCAAAGTGAAGAACACCAGCCCCACGATCACACACACCAAATTCAATAGATCCAGCTGTGATTCACTTTGTGAAAACATGTCAGAGAACATGAGTGCCACATCTGTACTCAGGGCCAGATTTATACGTCTTATTGTGACATAGGAAAAATACATTTTTGGGCCTCTCTTTCCTATTAATATATAACAGTGGCATGCAAAGGGCGAGGTCAGTAGGGCTTGAGCACCTGCTCCTTTAACTGCTAATGGTAAAGTTTTATTTGTGTTAGCCAGAGGCAGACAATCCAGGGGTCAGAAAGTAAAAGTCCTGCCATATTTTTGTTCCACCCATGAACTCAGCAGCTGATTTCACCAGAGGAGGAACCAAGTCATTCCTTTCAAGTCACAAACGAGTCTCAAGTCAAATCCCAAGTCCTCAACGAGTTAAAGTTAATGAGATAATTAAGTGTCTAATTAAATGATGATTTAAATGATGATGTGTTAGTGATGAACACCTGCTGTTATTGAGCATCACAGATGATCAGATGTTGATGTTTTATTGGTTAAAATGATGCCACCATCATGGAGATCAGTGTTTGCTTTAGTTGGGCTCTTGACCCTTGACTTCCTGCATTAGATTTTTCACTACAGCAATGCATGTGCTGTTGTAAAGCAAAGAAATCAGTGCTCTACTGTGATCAGATAATCACCAATAGCTGGTTTGATTATATCCAGAATAAATTTTGTTTCTTTGTTTCATTTATATGTTTAGGTCTTGCATAATCAATCCTGTACAACCCATTACAGCATGCAAGCAGAGTTTCTCTAACAGTTACAATAAACACATTTTAAATCTATGTAACACATATAAAAAAAAAAACCCATCAAGAACTAGCAGATGAATCTCAACAATGGTGACAATCAACAAAATGCTTCATGATGCAATGCATGAAAAACTCCCATTTTGCAATGCAGTATGAACAATTATTGTCACCACTGTTGAGGATCATATGATATATGTTCATATAATGTTCTTTTTCTTTTTTTTCTTGATGTTGAAGCATTATGGTGGTATTTGCTTAGTAGGATGTTTTTCTTTTTTTTCTTTAATAACGAAATGTAGTCAACAAACCAAAGAGAAATACTAAAACCAGAGAGATTTAAACCAAGAACCAAGAAGTTACTCTACTACTTAAAAGTTTGGTTCAGCACTGCACAAATGTTTGCTGTCAAACAATATTGCAATTGCTTACAAACAAATTTCTTTGAATTACTAAACGGCTGAAGAACCCAACCAAAGCAAACACTGATCTCCATGATGGTGGCATCATTTTAACCAATAAAAAATCAACATCTGATCCTCTGTGATTCTCAGTAACAGCAGGTGTTCATCACTAATGCACAATCATCATTTAATTAGTCACTTAATTATCTCTAACTTAAACTCTTTGAGGACTTGGGATTTGACTCGAGACTTGCTTGTGACTTGAAAGGAATGACTTGGTTCCTCCTCTGGTGAAATCAGCTGCTGAGTTCATGGGTGGAATAAACACAGGGCAGGACTTTTACTTTCTGACCCCTGGACTATTGAGACACCCCTCGCTGCAGACTGTAGCGCGGTGACGTCAGGTATCTACGTCAGGTATATGTTTACTGCGCATGCGCAAAGTGACGTATGGTATGTCTATGACACGCATGCGCATTGCGTGTGTAATTTGCATTACGTGGTGACGGTACTTAACGTAACACGTCATAAAAACGCATGCGCATACTTAACAGAATACTCTAATAAAATGTAAAAGTATTAAGAATGCTAAGGTGGAAAAAAAATAAAACAATAAAATGTAATGCAGCACATATACATGATTTTAACCATGTCTCATCTCAGGTAAAATGATACGGAATTACAGAGTTTATTCTGTAATATGTGTGTAGTATATTTATTAACATTCTGCTGCACTTTACTTCACTGTGTATATTGTAATATTACCCTTTAACGGCGTCTTATGTATTTCTTATTAGGCTAGTCAACATTACAAAAGATAGCATCAGTCGTCAGTTCTAGTGGCGCAGATGGTAAAACTTGTGATTTTTACATTTTGACGCGATCGACGCAGGTTCGAATCCGCCTTTTAGCAAAGTTTTTTCTCCCTTTTCAAATTTCAAATCACATCAAAAAAGCATTTATTTTCAATAAAAATTAAGCAAATAATCAAAAAGTTGTGAGGGAGGGCTTTATTGTCCCAATAAGGTACGTGATATCCATTTAATAATTTGAATTAAAATTATAATTTACACTCAATAAGTTATTATTGCATACTGTTTTATATTGTAGTACAATACTGAGGTGCAGATAATTACCACTGTTTGCAATAAGTAGTTTAAATAGCAGAAAATCCTGCTATCACTTAGTGCAAATAGCTGCTGCCTTTCTTATTTTAATCTGTCCTCTGTCATGGTTCTTGTTTATTTATTTATTTATTTAGTATAATTTTGGACATTTTTCTTTTGCTTTGGTAATTCTGCATGTGAAATATTTAAGCCAATAAAGTAGTTTTAAATTCAATTGACTACATACAGTATATTTTCAGTGTCTGCATCCTATTTTACGCATGGTGCCTCCAAAAAACCAAACAGTGATCTTTTTTTTTATTATTATTATTTCAAAGAAGAAAACAGAAAATATAATTGTATATACAAATATAGATTAAGACCATAGACTATAAACATGACACATGAGAAAAAAAAAAAATTGCATCTACTCATTCTGAAATCCACCTCCATCACTGATAAAACAATCAACCGAGCAGTAGCCCTCAAATTCTTTGAATGAATAAAACCCATGCAGGACTCCCCTCCTGTCAGTCCTGACATACCTACACTCTTAACCCGGATCAGTTGACTTTACTAGAAATTTCTAGTAAAGTCAACTAATTCGGGTTAAGAGTGTATCACTCTTAACCCGGATTAGTTGACTTTACTAGAAATTTTCTAGTAAACCCGTTGCACGAAACAATTTTAGTTTTTACACAGGGTGAAACTAAACAGGTTAAGTTGTATTAACATAGAACCTTTAGTGGGTGTAGCAGACAAATCAAGTTTGCATTAACCAGCAAGTAACCACGGTAGAGATCAGTGTCATCTAACAGATAGTTGAGATGAGACAGACAGAAAAATGAGAAGAGAGACAGACACTCAAATACTTTTTACAGTATTCACTACATGTTAACGAACTATCTGTCTAGACATATGAAGTGGGTCTCTTCTCTGAATTTCCCTGAATGTCCCTAAAAAGTAATATGAACATGAAGGTAAATATGACAAATCTGAGAAACATACATACATACATACATACACACACACACATATATATATATGTGTGTGTGTACGTATGTATTTATTTTATTTTTTTTGCAATGCATGCAATTCATTACTTTATTATAAGTATTTCTGCTCTATTTTAATACATCTTTAAATGCTAATTTTAGGCGAAATAAGACTTTTAAAGACCAGCAGAATCCCCGTCACTTCGAATACTAACACATATCATAAAGAATGTCATAAATGTTTGAAATCGCACACATTTGCAATGACACTCTCTATGATTATGACCAAAGCATCCTTACAATTAAAAGTCAACACAAACGCACATTTATAAGAAAACAAAAGTAAGTAAATGTACCGGAAGTGAATGATCCATTATTGAACCTGCGTATTTACGGTAAATACATAAGTAACGTAGGTACATGACGTCACCGCGCTACTGCGCATGCGTTTTATAGACATACCATACGTCACTTTGCGCATGCGCGGTAAACACATACCTGACGTAGGTACCTGACGTCACCACGCTACAGTCTGCAGCGAGGAGTACTTGGGACTATCCACCTCTGTCTGTAATATATCTGCTTGTTTTACACTCTTTGGCCACCAGGTGGTATTGTGAGCAAATTAAGCCACCAGAAATTAACCCTTTTGTGAACCACTTGGCTGAAAAGTTTAACCTCTTAACTGTCACCGTCCACCCTGTGGGACGCCTACCTTTACTTCACTATTTTACAATTAAATCCTAATCTAATCATGACAAACTATATATCGTTGGAAAGGTCTAAGACTCCTAAATAGGTATTTTACCACTTTTTCATTTAAAAAATTATGTAGGAAAAGTAATAGATTAATTTATGACCAGAGGTGTCAAATCCAGGGTCAGAAAGTAAAAGTCCTGCCATGTGTTTATTCCACCCATGAACTCAGCAGCTGATTTCACCAGAGGAGGAACCAACTCATTCCTTTCAAGTCACAAGCAAGTTTCGAGTCAAATCCCAAGACCTCAACGAGTTGAGGTAATTAAGGGATAATTGAGAGACTAATTAAATGATGATTGTGCATTAGTGATGAACACCTGCTGTTACTGTGAATCACAGAGGATCAGATGTTGATGTTTTAATGGTTAAAATGATGCCACCATCATGTAGATCAGTGTTTGCTTTAGTTGGGCTCTTGACCCTTTCAGTAACTGAGAATGGATTGCTTTCAAGCAACTGCAATATTACTTCACAACAAACATTTGCACATTGCTGAATTAAAAGCTTGAGGAAGCAGATGAGCTTACACTTTTGGCTTTTATGTCACTTGAATGAACATCATGAAGGTGTTTCTCTTTGGTTTATTTACTGATGTTCAGCGGTTACAGAACTGCAGGAATTTACTATTAAACAAATGCCATTGTAATATTAAATATTGGAAAAAATTAAGAATTATATTGCTCAGGCTTTTAGACATGAACACTTATCATACGATCCTCAACAGTGGTGACAATAATTATTCATACTGTGGTGTTACCCAGCATGCATTGCAGCATGAAGCATTTTGTTGATTGTCACCATTGTTGAGTTTCATACGCTGGTTCTTGATGTCTGTGTGTGTCTGAATAGGACTGGAGTTTAAATACATTAGATTTAAAATTCTTTCTCTATAACTACTACAGCAGTAAATTCATTGCGTACTGTGGTTTCACAAAGTTGTTTATTCAAAAGCAGAACATAAATTTAAAAAATTAAAAATGTTGTATATATACTGTATATTGGATACAAACAGGTAAGCACCTGATGATTACCTCATCATATGAAAACAACTAACAGTTGCTCACTGCACAGCACTGATCTCTCCGCTTTACAACAGCACATGCATTGCTACAGAGAGATCTAACACAGGAGTCAAGGGTCAAGAGCCCAACTAAAGCAAACACTGATCTACATGATGGTGGTATCATTTTAACCAATAAAACATCAACATCTGATCCTCTGTGATTCACAGTAACAGCAGGTGTTCATCACTAATGCACAATCATCATTTAATTAGTCTCTCAATTATCTCTTAATTACCTCAACTCGTTGAGGTCTTGGGATTTGACTCGAAACTTGCTTGTGACTTGAAAGGAATGAGTTGGTTCCTCCTCTGGTGAAATCAGCTGCTGAGTTCATGGGTGGAATAAACACATGGCAGGACTTTTACTTTCTGACCCTGGATTTGACACCTCTGTTTATGACAAGAGTGCACCTGAAAATATCTACATCATGACATGAATTCTGACCTTTGTCACAGAAAGTCTTCTTAGTTGCCTTTTTCTCTATCACGAATTAGAAATCATAAGAAATTATTTATCAGTAGATAACTTAAAATTTCAAAATTCATCCTTTGAAACCCATTTTAAAATCAGACATTGCATTACCATGTAAATGGTACATTAAAATCATGTTACAAAATATTTTCATTCATGAATTATAAAAAATTAAGTTTGGATAGTGCACTATAATGTCTCTGTTCAAAACTGTGGGTGACAGTTAAGGGGTTAATGCTTCATGAAGCTTCATTTCACCATCACTAGTTCTATGCCTTACTTGAAATACTGAGCAAACCTTACTCTAGTTAACTTCTGAGGTAAGAGGTTGCACATACTCAAGATGCCATTCAGCCAATGGGTGGCGTCGACTGATTTTTATTTATTTATTTTTTTTAGGCAATTTAGACACTTCTAGTTTCTCTTATTTGGGTTCAGGCAGCCAGACAGAGAGACTCTAAACGACAAACAACGAAACTGCAAGAGACATAATGGAATCAGCACATAAAGGTTAGTCTGAAATAACCTAATATAATACTCATAGACAAATGATAGTTCAATACATACTGAGAATTGAATTATACTGTGTTATTTTGTAACTGACAGCACTAAAGGATGAAACGGTAAAAAGTGAAAAGTGAAGAAAATCTTCATATTTAGTGGTCATGTTACAACATTTTGATGGAAGGCTGTTCCAGTACATTTAAAATATGCATGTCTTGTACCTAATTGCATTATACTTTAGTACAGGGGTTCTCAACTCTGGCCCTTGATGTCCACTTTCCTGCAGAGTTTAGCTATAACCCTAATCAAACACACCTTAACAAGCTAATCAAGGTCCTCAGGATTACTAGAAATTTACTGGCAGGTGAGTTTGATCAAGGTTGGAGCTAAACTCTGCAGGAAAATGGACATTGAAGGCCAGAGTTGAGAACCACTGCATTAGTATGTATAGTAGCATAATGAATAAAATATGATTTGCCTAAATAATGGTGAGGGTATGTCATCTGTGTGAAGCTAGAACAACAATCTGTGAGAAAAAGGAATGTGGCACAGCCTGTTAACTTTTCAAAATGTTGTTTGAACTTCTCTCTTCATTCCCACCCCACAATGTAACCTAACCTGAAAAGCTAAAAAAAAAAAAACAGGGTTCTAAACAATGACAGTACATAGGAAGCAAGATTTAAACAGCCCTACCAGCTGGCCTCAGCTACACTTATGTGTCACTGCAAAACAGACATCCAATCTTCAATTCCTGCTATATATTAAAATTTTACAGAGTTCATGTCAATGGAAGTAATATATATGTACTGCATTTTATTAATTGTCAGCTAATTTCGAGAGAGCAAAGACAGCAACACGAGAGAGCGTAGCATCAACACTGTAAAGATAAATAGTCTGACTACTTTTAATGAAAATGACGTAGATTAAACATCTGCATTTTACTTTCAATTTCTGATGGTGCAGTTCTGCTGTTTATCTCCCAGATACTGAAGCCTCTGACTGTATTCAGTGTCATTAGACAGATCTGGAGGCTCTACACCCTTTACAGGGTTTTTGGTCCAGAACACTTTCATGATTTTATATCCAGTAGGGTATGTATAAGTGCAGCTCATTATCACTGATGAGTTCTTTAGTGCACAGATGTGTGGATGACTGTAACTCACACCCCAACCAGCACCAGAAACCCCTGAAACAGAAATCATCAGGATGAAAATGTTGTTTTATCAGTTACAACGGAGAATGATAATACTCTTCCTAGATACAGGAAATTTGAGCTAATTTTGTTTGAATCTATATTGAAATAAATCATGTGAAGTTCATCATCAGCTTTTGATGCAGGAAAGCAGAAGTGACAGCACAGTGACAAAGGAGTGAAAAGAGATTAGTTATTAAAAAATAAATAAATAAATAAATCAGCCGTGAACATTCTGCACAATCAAATGCAAAACGAGTAGGGGTGCTCCGATCAGGATTTTTGAAGTCGATCACCGATCACAGAAAGCAGTATCTGCATTATTTATTGTAATACTCCAATCATGAATTTTAGACATTTACACTCAAAAAAATGATTTGGTCTAATTTGCACCAGTGTTCATGTGTTTCCACACTACAGAGTGTTCAAGTAGAATTGAAGCAGTGCTGGAGTTAAGGAGATAATTATGTGATGATTGATCATTAATGATGAACACCTGCTGTTATCAAGAAGAATCACCGAAGGAAAGAGAGACACAAGAACTACAACTGACTTCAGCCACAGCTGAAGATGAAATCAACTGAAAAAAAAGAAGACATTAAATCTCTCAAGATCTGATTAAACAGCATCAGACTGACCAGATTGACTTTATTTCTGTCAGACTTCTAGAGAAGCTCTTATTGAGAATTAACAGAGGTTTAGATGCTTTATTGTTTTGTTTGAAATCACCATCAAAGAGACCAGTGTTTCCTTTTGTTGGGCTCTGGGCTCTTGACGCTTGACATGTTGGTGTTAATATTACACTGGTTGCTTTAATTGTGTGTTTATATAGAACACACTTCGTTTAGCCAGCAAAGCTAAGAAAAAAAAAAAAAAATAGTTGTTGGCAAATGATCCACCGATCTCATTTCAAGTCCAACATCTGATTGTGTGGATGTAGTACTGCTTTAGATTTTTTTTATATAGCTTCAGATGTAGTAGTCTTGTAAAATCAGATAATTTAAATAATTTACAAATCACTTTGTGCTCAAAAAGTTTTCTTCTGAAACAATGCAAAGATCACAGACATCAAGAATCAGCGTATGAATCTCAACAATGGTTACAGTCAACAAAATGCTTCATGTTGCAATGTATGCTGGGTACCAGCATAGTACAAGACTCTCCCATGTATCCCAGCATGCATTGCAGCATGAATAAACAACGCAGCTGAATTGTCTGATTTTTTTCTTTTATTCTTACTATTTTATTTTACGTATGCTGTTATAGTTGTGACTTTTAGTAGCTTGTTTTGTGATGTTCAGAGTTTTATCTGAATATTTTCTTGACTGTCACCATTGTTGAGATTCATACACTGATTCTTGATGTCTGTGGTCTTTGTATTACTGCAGATGAAAACTTTATGTGCACAAAGTGATTTGTAAATTATTCAAATTATCTGATATTTACAATACTGCAAGATATGAAGCTACGAAAAAATCTAAAACAGTATAATGTCTACACAATCAGAAATTGAAACCTGAAATGAGGTCAGGGACCAGTGATAAGATCTACCCACAACTCTTTTTCACTTGGTTTCGCTGGTTAAGCTAAGTGTGTTTTAAATGATCACACAATTAAAGCAACCAGCGTAATATTAACACCAAAATGTCAAGGGTCAAGAGCAACAAAAGGAAACACTGGTCTCTTTGATGGTGATTTCAAACAAAACAATAAAGCATCTAAACCTCTGTTAATTCTCAATAAGAGCTTCTCTAGAAGTCTGACAGAAATAAAGTCAATCTGGTCAGTCTGTTGCTGTTTAATCAGATCTTGAGAGATTTAATGTCTTCTTTTTTTTCAGTTGATTTCATCTTCAGCTGTGGCTGAAGTCAGTTGTAGTTCTTGTGTTTCTCTTACCTTCAGTGATTCTTCTTGATAACAGCAGGTGTTTATCATTAATGATCAATCATCACATAATTATCTCCTTAACTCCAGCACTGCTTCAATTCTACTTGAACACTCTGTAGTGTGGAAACACATGAACAATGGCGCAATTTAGACCAAATCATTTTTTTGAGTGCAGTGAGGGTATCCTGTGAGCTCATAGTGACATCACTGTGAGATCAAATTGTTGACTGGGATATGTTTGATCTCTATGAACCAGTGATTCTAAAGTATGTTTCAGCCTAATTGCCAAACATTTTGAAAGTATGTTATAGTCCATGCACAATAAAGAGACAGGTCTCCAGTTCTTTAGAAGGCATAAATCCCCCTTTTTAGGGATCCAAGAAAGGACTGCTCTTCGACAACTTGTAGGAAGTAACTTGTTTTTTATACTCTCTGATAATACTTCAATTAAGTAATTTCCTTGTACATTCCAGAATGACTGATAAATCTCTGCTGGTAATCCATCAATTCCTGGAGAACGGCCATTTGACAACTGTCTCATTGCTTCAGTAATCTCCTGAAATGTAATCAGTTTATCTAAAGAATTTTTCTGTTCATTTGTCAGTTTGAGTAGATCACTCAGCAAATCAGAAACACATTCAGGATCACAAGTCTCAGCACCATACAAGTCCATATAAAAGTTAATTGCCAGTTTCCTTATTTCCACTGGGTCAGATGTTATGACCCCATCAGGCCGGCGAATATGATACATTTGCTTTTGTTGGACACTATTCCTTTCAAGATGAAAGAAATATGAAGAAGGAGCATCCATGTCTTTAATGGAACAAATCCTTGCTCTTATCAACACTCCCTTCACTTGTTCTTGTAATAATGAACCAAGTTCCTTCTTTTTTTTCAGATGCTCATTTTGTGTATTTCCATCATTGTTATTATTCACAAGCCTTCTCCAAAGCTTGCATATCTCTTTGAAGTTTTTGTATAGCATTTTTCACGACTATAATTTTGACAAAAGATTCTTATATTTGCTTTACCAACCTCCCAGCACATACAAACATTTTTCAAAGGAATCTTTTTTTTAACTTCCAGTCATTCCAAAATAATTGTACATTTTCACAAAATAAAACATCCTGCAATAGTTTAAAATTAAAATGCCAAAAATAATTTTGTTTTAACGTTCTTCTCATGTTCAAACCAAACATTATCAAATGATGATCAGAAAAACCAACAGGTAAAATAGAAACATCTGTAATTTTATTATTCCATTCTTTAAAAAATCTATGTAATCTAGCTCCACTAACCCCACTATTAAATACTTTAAGCCAGGTATACTGTTTAATTCCTATATTTCTTCTTCTCCAGATATCTATTAATTCGAACTCTTTTTAAATATTTGACAGTACAACACTTGATTCATGATGGGGTTCTTCTCCATTTCTATCAACAATAAATTCAACAGTACAATTCCAATCACCTCTAATAATAGTGCAAACATTGTCATACATTTTAAAACTTAACTTAAAACACGTTTTCCTTTCCACCATCTATTCCATTCAGAGTCATTATCTAAATTAGTGTGTTTCTTGTAAGAAAACCACATTTATCTTTTTAATACTAAATAATTCTGATACCATTGCCAATTTATTTCCATCTCTACCCCCATTTATATTTAAAGAGCCCACCCTCAACAGCTTCATAGAAAGGAAAAAAATATAAAGAGGACAGAAAAAGAATAGAAAGGCAGAAAAAAAATCTTTACCCCAAGTGACTTAAACATTTGATTTGTTTAGTGAGGCATTTACTTTGTCCTTTCTCAACTTTGTTATCTTCTTTAGCCTGAACCTTTTCTGTTTACTTAAGGCCTCATAGCTAACATTTCTCTGCAACAATTTCACTGTATGGATGAATTTATCTACGTCAGGAAAAAAAACTTTAACTTCAATATTTCTACCGAAGGTTACATCCAGAAAATCATTTATATCTTGCAATGTATAAACATCTTCCATACTTACACACTGTGATCCAATGTCAGATATCTCAGAGAACGTATCATCATCATCTCTCATTCCCAAATCAACATCAGTACACATTTCACCAGAATTAGAAATTTCAGAATTTCCATTAGAAGCCCTTTAGACGCTAACCGTAGCTGCATCATTTTTCGTTACACTATTACCATCCAATTTAGAATCATCCTGATTTCTGCCAGAATCAACCATTTCATTAACATCCTCAGTCTGACTTTCAATCAAGCCATCACTAACAGTGTTTCTCTGTGATGCAGCTTGAGGCTGCACAACCTCAGAAGCTGACTTACTTCTCTCACCAGCAGCAGAAGTGCTAGGCCTAACTTCCACTTCACTAACCTGGGCCTTATGTGTACATGCATGCCTTTTATGCCTGATGTCCCTGCACTCAAAACAGTTCATGCTACCAGTGCTCGCATAAATAGCATACGCTTTCCTTTCATGCAAGATTCTGAACAAAATATCCAACTCTGTTTCAATCAAGTACATAAACACATGTCGCCGAAAAGACATAACATGTTTCAGGGCAGCATTTTTACACCCCAGAGGAATCATTTTAATCTCACTAGCCAATTTACCATATCTCATTAAAGCCTTCTCGATTTCATCATTCCAAATAAAAGGAGGCACATTGGATATCGTAACTCTTATCATTGGAGTAACAAGCGGTGAAACTTTAAGAAAATTGCCACTTACCACAATTCCGTTGCTTACCATCCGGTTAACTATATCTTCCTTCTCAACAAAAAAACACTATGGTTTTATTCATCCTGGATGCCAAAGTGATGTTTTCATATCCAGTTTTTTCTCCAATTACTAACAGCACGTCTTCAACAGTGACTCCTTGCACCGGTACACACCTGATTCTCTGGTGGAGCAACACAGATGATGCCGCCCCCATGCCACCTCAAAAGTTCCAAAACACTAAAACAAAAAAAGGTATTTTTTTTAGAAAGAATATAGCAATTTATATGATTATAAAATGGAAATAAATAAAATAAATAAGATACATAGGCGGGAAAAAAAAAATCACTCGTTCTCTTCCCTGTAAGCACCCTCACACACACCCCAACACTCCCAGCATGCATCGAGAGAGAGATTAAAGTTGCATGTGTAAATTACCTGTGTCTGTGTGTTTCTCTCTACAAACAACAAAGCTGTGAGTTTTGTTACTTTAAAAACAACAATTTACTCTCTCTTTGCCGAGAAACATAATGCAGAGATTCAGTATCAAATCTATTTTATTAATAAAAGTGTTGGGAAAGCACTGAAAACAAGTTTCTGTGCTCCTGAATGATTCTGTGTTTGTGCAGTGCAATCTCTGATCTCTGTGCGACTGGTGTATGTGTGTGTAAATGAAAGCAGAGTATTAATGGCGATTAAGCTGACTGGAACCACCTGTGCTTTAAACAATAATGTACACCTGGCCAGATAACAACATATTAGGCTTGTTTGAGATGCGCCTCGCCTGAAATGTAGGCAAGAGTAGGTGGCTGCAGTGAGGGGAGTGAAATAAGTGCAGTCAAGACGGACAGTTCTGCCCTCTCGAAGTAGAACAGATACCTACGAGATCAAAGACAGATATCGCGTTATTCTTACTCATATGCTGTGCTGCTGATAAACATGATATCATTTCAGTTCTGTTGCTTTTTTATGAATATAAATATGATGAACAAGACACTCAAAGTGCTTGCTATTTAATTCCATACGAAAGTCGTATTCATCATCCATTTTTTATTTTAATTCAAACATGTATTTTAGATTTTTATAGAAAATATGACAGCAATCACATATCTCACACAGAGATCGCACCGCCATAGTGTTTGGGAATATTCATGCACAATTTAAATACATAATAGCATGAAATCAGATTAAAAAAATAAAACATTTTAGAAGAGAACGCAGCATCATGGTTGTCTGAACCAATGAGCATTAAGCTGTGTCGTCAGTCAGTCTTTTCCCATCATGCTTTTGATCAGCACAGTCGGTGGAGAGCAACCCAGTCAACAATTTGATCTCACAGTGATCTCACCCTGATCTCACAGGATACTCATGATGAGGTCACAATGTGAGGTAACAGTGAGCTAAAAGTGTAACCTCACAGCGCCCTCACTGTGTGCTCATACTAATGTGAGGTCAAAGTGCACTCACTGCACATATACTAGGTACCCAGCATGCATTGCAACATGAAACTTTTGATTGTCACCATTGTTGAGATTCATACACTGATTCTTGATGTCTCTCTTTGTTTTTAAATGAGAGGGTAGTTAATAATGTTTGTGTATTATGCTTTTATTCTTCATTTTATTCGAGACTATTGTGTCCTATACTGTGTGATCACAGAGCTTTTGTATTTAGAAACTGTTTATTAATAAAACCTCACCAAGACTGCATAATGAGTGTAGGTGATGACATCAATAACAAACCAGTATCACCTGATTGCAGTGTCTTTTCGGTTTTTCTTGCCATAACAAATGTGCTTTACAAACACAGTTACAGCAGCCCCAAAAAGATATAACATTATAAAGTCAAGGGTCAAGAGCCCAACTAAAGCAAACACTACTCACCATGATGGTAACGTATGTTTCACTTGTATCTTATAACATAAATCTGTTAGCTGGGCGTGCTCTCATGAGCTCATCATGTGACACCACTGTGACATCTCTGTGATAGTGTTGAGAAACAGGAAGTAGAATTTCCCCCCGGTGACTGATATTTGAGCTGCCTCCTCTCAACCTCACTAGTTAATATCACTCTAACTGTAACATGTTTGGTCTCTATCAATTCGTCTTCGGATGATCTAATTGAGAGTGAATATTACATGTTTATACATATGCAACATATTAATGTCCTGAGAATCTTTAATAGTTTGTATAACAACTTCCAATCCAACCCCTTTGCAAATTACCATGCTCTCAGACAAAGGGCCATAAACTCCCCCCAGTATTTCCAAACTCCCGCTTGGAAATTCAGCCTTTCTTACTGGTCAAGCCCATCCTGAGAGGTGTGACTCTTCGCAGATCTTAAATGGCTCACGCACAGTTCCGCCTAAGCTCTCTTGCTGCAAAAGCTCTTCAACCCAGAAGAACGTGATCGCGAGTCCAAGACCTTGAAACCATCAAGACTTTTCATGCGAGACTGCATTCCAGACACACGCCAACAGCCATGGAGGTGCAAGTATGGTACGTCTAACTAAACTAAACAGAGGTTTAGTATAAGCTATAGACCCCGCTATAAACGGCGCTGATGGTTTTACTCAGGTGGTTAACTGACTCTTTCCATAACTGCATTCTGTTTTCTCTAATGGCTTCATTCATCCACTTTAGCTCCCCTTTTGTATATACGCGTGAGTGTATGTATGTTTGTTTGTTTAGATTAGTTATATGTGTTAGCGTTTAGTTAATAAAGTTGTGTGCACAAATTACATGAGTTTCTGGTTCCGCCTTGCAAATTAATGTCCCTTTACGATTTTCGATCCTTACTACATGCTCTAATGCATTAATATTTAGGAAAGTATTTTCTGTGGCCACGAAAATATCCTTTCTTAGAGTTGATATGAAATTACACTGAATGGTCGCTGGGCGAACAGATCAGTTGATGGCAATTTAATTCTCCTACAGTTATTACTGTCAGCCGATATAAATAATTGTAATTAATCATAATTAATTGTAATTATTTATATACAATTCCCTTAGCTTTCCCTTTTAAGCTAATTTGCTACACTAACCAGACTGACGTTTTGTCAGACGTCTACAGAAGTTCTTATTGAGAATAAACAGGGGTTTAAACATTTGTTTAATCTGACGTCACCGTAATGGTGATTCGTGTTTCCATTAATTGGCTCTTACCTCTTATCTCGTTGTCAATTTTTTTAAATTTAAATCTTCAAATTGATGTTGTAACAGCAGTAGCCAAATAAGTCAAATGATTAATAGTAAGAACTAATGAAACAAATAAAAAAAACATTTGATTTAAACCCCTGTTAATTCTCAAAAAGAACTTCTGTAGACCTCTAACAGAAATAAAGTCAATCTGGTTAGTAATGAGTAAAGCTGGTGATGCTGTTTGTGGAGTTATTTAATCCTGCTCTGCTGAGATCTTCAGAGATTTAATGTATTTTATCTTCAGTTGATTTCATCTAAGGCTGTGGCAACAGTCAGTTGTTGTTGTTGTTGTGTTTCTGTTTGTCTCTTTCTTTCTATTTTTTTCTTTCCTTTAGCAATTCTGCTTGTAATGGGCTTTTTAGGGCTGAGATGACTCCATATTTAATATACACAGATTTTATGACTCGGATAAGGTCAAGTTGTGGTTTATTTATTTGCTCTTGGCTGACATGTGGCATTGATTTGGCCTGCTTGTGGCCCAGATCTGGCAAACAGGAGCGGTCCGCCCAAGTGCCATCGTTCCACGCTACATGTGGGCCACATCATCATTCCACATGTGCCCAGATGTGGGCCGGATCTGGGCTGACAATATGTTGCTATTTGGGTGCATATAAGTTGGTCCCCCCAAATGTTTAAGACATTGTTATGGCCTTGATTTTTTTGTAATTTGTTAGTAGGTCACTTGTTAAATGTTAACTGTTAGATGCTAGTTGTTGTTAGTTTTCTAGTTATTTGCTAGTTAGCAGTACATTAGTTTGCCATTAGTAGTGCGTTAGCTGTTAGTTAGTTAGTTAGCATTTGGATAGTTTTCTAGTTAGTTGCTAGTAGCAGTATTTTAGTTAGTTGTTTACTACCTTTGCTATCCCTTCTGTGAATACTTATGCAGGTAGAGCAATGGATGGATGAAAATTTCACTCAAACTGTTTCAAGATACAGAGCAAAACATTCATGAGTGAAAGTGGCTATGGTGAATTAGCAAAGAATATCTGGAACTGAAAAATAGGCATGTTAGAATAACGGTAACATCTAAAAATCACCAAGAACTCAATTAATGACATGAACTGTTTGACTTCAGGTGATTCACAGGAACTGAGGATTGTGCTGCTGGGAGTCTGTGAAGCTGGAAAGAGTGCAATAGGAAATGCAATACTGGGTCAAGACACATTTGAAGAGAGCAGAACCAGAGAGAGTGAGATACAGAGAGGAAGAGTAGAAGACAGAAACATCTCCATCATCGACACTCCAGGATTCTTCAACACTCAGCTGACCGATGAAGAGCTGCAGCAGCAGATGATGGATAGTCTTTCTCTCGCTCATCCCGGTCCTCACGTGTTCCTGCTCGTCATCAACCTGGAGACCTTCAGAGAGGAGCAGAGGAACATTGCAGAAGAAATTCAGGACAACTTTGGAGCTCAAGCTTTAAAGTTCACCATGGTGCTGTTTATCGGGAGAGAAAAAATGACAAAGAGAGAATTGATTGCCTTTACATTTACTATTAAGTTTCAGGAACTAATCAGGCACTGCAAACGTAATTATCATGTGATAAACAATAAAAATGAGATCAATCAAACTCACATCACAGAGCTTCTAGAGAAAATTGATGAAATCATCAAGCAGAATGATGGTCAGCATTATGATAATAAGCTTTACATGGGGTGTCCAACAAAGAGCAGGAAAGAAACAAAAAAACAAGGAATGAAGAAGGGCAGAACAACAGTGCAAGAGACAAAACAAGAGCAAATAAAAATAGTGCAAGAGAGTCACACACACATTGTAAAGGAAAAAAGCATAACAAATGTTGTGACTGAAAAGAAAGGTTTTAGTTCTCATGTGACAAAAATCGAGAGAACAGAACTTTATGAAGAAGAATGCTCCAGAGTTCCCCACGAAAACAAGAATGATGAAGAAGAGGTGGTCAAACAATCAGTCAAATCACTGAAAAGCTCATTTGAACATATGCAAATAAAAAAATCAGTCCAGAAACCAGAAGAATACTGGACATTAAGCACAACAATAAAATGGGACCAGAAGAAAAAACAGACAGAGACAACACAACATCCAACCCAAGCAGGTGAGAACAGTTTTATAACACTTTTCCCAAATATCATGACACATTTATGAAAAAGTTCAATGAAACTTTAAAATCAAATAATTTTTTTGTTTGTTTTTCTGATCTGAAACTCCATCCCAGAGTCCATACAGAACAGCCACATAAAACCTGGCGAGTGCACAGATCTCAGGATCGTGATGGTGGGGAAAACTGGAGCTGGAAAGAGTGCAACAGGAAACACCATCCTGAGACAAAAAGTGTTTGATGAAGATTTTTCTACTGAATCTGTGACTAAACAATGCCAACAACATCAGCAGATGGTAGAAGATAGAATCGTCTCAGTGATCGACACTCCAGGACTGTTTGATACAAAAATCAGTGAAGAACAAATGAAGCATGAAATAGTGAGATGTGTAGAGATGTCTGTTCCTGGTCCTAATGCGTTTCTGCTGGTCATCAGATTAGATGATAAGTTCACAGAGGAACAGAAAAACACAGTAAAATGGATTCAGGAGAACTTTGGAAAGGATGCTGCATGTTACACCATCATTCTGTTCACTAGAGGAGATCAGTTACAGATTAAAAAAAAAGCTATTGAGGAGTTTCTGAACAATAACAAGCAGATTAGAGAGCTAGTTGGAGAGTGTAAAGGTCGTTATCATGTTTTCGACAACACAGATGAAGAAAATCAATCACAGGTCACTGAACTGCTGAAAAAGATAGACAGAATGGTGATGGACAACGGAGGACAGTGTTACACAAATGAAATGTACGAGAAAGCTCAGAAAAAAATAATGCTGAAAAAGATTAAAGATGCAGCATTAGTGGCAGGAGCTGTAGGAGCAGCAGTTGCAGGAGGTGCAATGTTTATTTCTGCTCCTAGTCGTGCAGCTTTATTGGCAGGAGCAGCTGCTGGAGCTGCAGCAATGGCTGCTGCTAATGGAAAATCACTATATGATGCTAAAATCAAAGGGGGCACCACAGTTTTCAAAGAAAGTCAAGCAAAAAAATGATTCCAATAAGCAGAAGTGAAATACTGAAAATATAATATATTAAAGGAAGGGATATCAACTTTTGAGTTCATTTTGGAGTGAGAAAGTGTTTTTTTTTTATTATAATTTTTTTAACACTCATGTTGTGTGCTGGTCATTTTGACCAGAAGAAGATATATTTCCTGAAAATGCTAATTAATATTATCGCATTGTTCTAAAAAGTAGTGATGGTGAAATTAAGCTTTATGAATCATTAAGCTTGGTTCACAAAAGGGTTAATTTCTAGAGGCTTCATTTGCTCACAATACCACATGGTGGCCAAAGAGTGTAAAACAAGCAGATATATTACAGACAGAGGTGGATAGTCAATGGGTCAGAAAGTAAAAGTCCTGCCATATGTTTATTCCACCCATGAACTCAGCAGCTGATTTCACCAGAGAAGGAACCAAGTCATTCCTTTCAAGTCACAAACGAGTCTCGAGTCAAATCCCAAGTCTTCAAAGAGTTAAAGTTAATGAGATAATTAAGTGACTAATTAAATGATGATCATGCATTAGTGATGAACACCTGCTGTTATTGAGAATCACAGAGGATCAGATGTTGATATTTTATTGGTTAAAATGATACCACCATCATGGAGGTCAGTGTTTGCTTTAATTGGGCTCTTGACCCTTGACTTTTTCTGTCAGATCTAGCTCTCTGTAATAATGCATGTGCTGTTATAAAGCAGAAAGATCAGTGCTGCGCAGTGAGCATCTAATAGCTGTTTTCATATGATGAAGGAACTGACCTGTTTACCTCCAAAATAACTTTTTTATTTATTTTTTATTTATATGCTCGGGTTTTCAATAACCAACCCTGTGAAACTACAGCATAAAAATGAAAGCGTTGCTTCAATAGTTATATTGAATGAATCTTAAATCTATGTAATGCATATAAATATTTAAACTCCATTGTTATTTAGACACACACAGACATCAAGAACCAGCATATGAATCTCAACAATGGTGACAATCAACAAAATGCTTCATGCTGCAATGCATACTGGTTAACACTATAGTAAAAACTCCCTTCATGCACTGCAGCATGAATTATTATTGTCACCATTGTTGAGGATCATATGATAAGTGTTCATGTCTAAAAGCCTGAGTGCTACATTTTTTGTAATATTTTAACATTACGGTGATATTTGTTTAATAATATTTAGTACTTATCTGGCAGGGGAGACACCATGATCAAGAAGGCAGTTCACCCCAGGCCATGGTATTGTAGATTTAAAGACCCCACTTCAAAGCCTTTTGATGATTTGTTTTTCCTCTTGGGGGTTTGAGAGCTAGAATGTCAGTGCAAGGGCAACGACGGAATGCTGCAAGATTCGTGTTATTGGAGTATCTGGAAATGGACCGTGTGACTTTTAGCAGAAGGATACTGCAAAGTGAATTGGGATTTAATCCTTCTCAGCTGGACTTTGTCTTTGCCTTACTGGGTAGGAAAACTTTTGAAGTGATATTTACTACCCTGTTGCTATATGAACAATGTCTGGAAAGATTTCAAAGAAAGAAGAATGAGTCTGCTTGTTTTCAAAAGATTGATTTGATTCAATTAGCTGAGAGAGAACTCAGAATTGTGACAGTGGTGATGTTTTCAGAGAGGATTAAGCTTGAGGATATTTCCACATGGCTTTCATTGCATTGCTCAGTTACAAAAGCCTTTCAAATTAAAGATGTAGATGGAGTCAAGACAGGAGCCTCAAGATTCCATGTTCGTTTGAGAACTAACGAGAAAAGTGAGCTCTCCCACCTGCCATCCATGATCCAATTAGGCTCGATTAGAGGCTTTGTGTTCTACAATGGCCAACCTGAGGAGTGTAGGAAATGTGGATCTTTGAGCCATCTGGCAACCGCGGTGAAGTGAGCCGTCATCTGTGAACACCCGGTCAAGTGAGCCGCCACCTGGATTCTGCTGCACGTCTATTTGTGGTATTACGGTACGGAGACACGGAGCGGCCAAACAGCTGACAAAGACCTATATTTCAGCGGTTATGAATTAAATGTGCCCCAAAACACAAAAAATAAAAGATACAGTTATATTATGTTCAAATATAGTATACTGTGGAGTTTTCCATAAAAATAAAGTCTGTTAAAATACATTATAGCACTGATTATTTCCTACTATTTTCTACATGCATTATTCTAATTAGTTAATACAAAAATGTCAATAATTTTTTTTTTTTTTTGAACGACCAAGTCTCTGTGTCAACTTTCCCTGGGTTTTACTGTAGAATTTGGGAGATAATGAATGGCAAAGTCTGCCACAATGCATTATAGCACTGACCAGTCCTTGACATTTAGACAGGCATTATTCTAATTCCTTCAGAGTTAACATGGAATTTTCAATGCATTCTTATTCAGGACACCCAAGACTCTGTCTGTGTCAAGTTTCATGAGATTTTACTGTAGAATCTGGGAGAAAATGAATGCCAGTCTGCCACAATGCATTATAGCACACCTTCACATTTAGACAGGCATTATTCAAATTCCTTCAGAGTTAACAAGAAAATTGGAATTAATTCTTCTTCAGGACACCCAAGACTCTGTCTGTGTCAAGTTTCATGAGATTTTACTGTAGAATTTGGGAGAAAATGAATGCCAGTCTGACACAATGCATTATAGCACACCTTCACATTTAGACTATTCGTTTAGACTATAGATTATTCTAATTCCTTCAGAGTTAACAAGACATTTTCGATACATCCTTCTTCAGGACACCCAAGACCCTGTCTATGTCAGCTTTCACTGTGTTTTAGTGTACAGTACAAATGTGTAATATTCAAAAAAGACAAAAAATGTGGTCCAAAACACTAAAAAACTATTAACATGCATATTTATAATGGACATTATAAAATATACCATTATATTATCTTCAAATATATTATACTATGGATATGGAAGATTATATGAAAAGAAGCATTTTGCATTGTTTTTATTAGCATGTCAAATTCCCAGGTGTCTCTTTTACAGAAGCAGTCTCTTTTACAGAAGCAGTCTCCACCACATATTGTTTGCTTACAAATGTTGAGGGTCTGAGTGGTCAAGCCAGTGCTCATCTACTGTCTTTACTTCTCTGACTTGTGTTGTAGATATTTTTCTCTTTAATAAAGAACACGGTCAGAGACAGAGTCTTTTGAGATTTTACTCTTGCAAGAAGGTCAGACAATACAGCAGTGAGTTCTGCAATATGTGACAAAAATAAGTGAACATGGTTCTCTGCTTTTATACCCCTTTGCCCCATGTTTTCAATAGCTATCTCCCAATATGACTATATGGCTAAGCAAGCCTCATGAACACATTCGATATGTTTCATTCCTCACGTCGCGTCTTCCCAAAAGTATCACAATATCCTGTTTTTCCTAAGCAAGCAAGAACAAGCAGGTTATTGTGACATATTCTCGTGCAAGGCAGAGAAAGGCAGTGTTATGTGGTTTATAGGTACACAATAACCTTTATAGGAGGCTCAACACAATGATCACAACAGTACGTCCATTGAACCCACGGCTTTAATGATCCCCCCCTCACACAAACACCAACACAAGGTTCCTACCTCGTTGTTAACCTGATACTACATCCCCCTTTCTAAACAAAGGATAATCTTGAGCAGATGGAAGAATAACATTAAGAGCATTTCTAAACTGTAACAGAAGGCTCTTTCGATTACTTCTTATACTGCAATATATATCCAATGATTAAATATAATCATTAAAATGTGATCAAGATCAGTAACAACACACAATTATATTTCTCAACTTTTACCATACTGTTCAGCTATGATGCACTTTGAACATGTGCTTCTGTAAACACTTAATCAACAACATAAATTGGCGACAATCAACTACTCCTTGCCCTTCCCCATAACTCAGGTGCCATTCCTAAGAACAAACAAAGTCTTTCAAGTAGGATGGAGGATTCCTTATTCCATAACATCTCTCACACGCTGGAGTCTGCCGACTGGTTACACTCTGTGCTCCTGGTGTGGCAGGAGTGTGTGTGGTGTCAGGAACCGTGCTCTCTGGTGCTGGCTCAGTTGAGTTGGCAGGTTCTCCAGGAGCCACAGGGGTTGGCGAAAGATGGTATCTGTTTCTTCGCAGAGTGCCCCCAGGCGTCTCAATGATGTATGACCTTGGTGTCCCGGCAGTAGACACCACAGTGCCTCTGTCCACTGTATCTTTGACCCACACATGATCACCAGTGCGAAGGTATGGCAAGTTGCGTGCTCTGTGTCTTCGGTCATAATTCTGTCGCAGTTTTTGTCTGTACCTTAGTTCTGTCCTTTTCAGGTTGTCCATGTCTGCGCACCCTGGGTTAAGCTTGGATGGAATGACAGGAACTGGCGTTCTTATTTTCCTTCCCATTAGAAGCTCAGTGGGACTGTATCCGTTCGCCAGGGGAGCAGCTCGATAAGCCATCAGGGCAAGATAAGGGTCGCTGGATTTCTTGAGGAGACTTTTGACTGTCCTCACAGCACGCTCCGCCTCCCCGTTGCTCTGTGGGAAATGGGGACTGGATGTCACATGACTAAAGCCCCAATCCTGTGCAAACTGTCTGAAGATCTCGGAGGCAAACTGTGGGCCGTTGTCTGAGCGGACCACTTCAGGTATACCATGACATGCAAAAACAGACTTGAAGTGATCAACTACAGCTCCAGATGTGGTGGATGTCAGTTTGGCTACTTCAAAATATCTGGAGAAACAGTCCACAATGACCAGGTATTGTCTGTTGTCTATGTGGAACAAATCTGCTCCTACAGTGGACCATGGTCTTGGCGGGAACTCAGAGTAAATTTCAAAGAAACGATGATGCCTACTCTCTCGGCTACACACATCACATTTCTCTATCATGTTTGTCAGCTCTCTGCTGAGCCCTGGCCACCACACTGAATGCTTAGCTCGCTCTCTGCATTTTGTTATTCCCAGATGGCCCTCGTGCAGCTTGGACAGGATGTCTGCCCTGAGTGATGCTGGGATGACTATCCTGCTGCCATACAATAGTAGACCATCTTGAATTGTGAGCACACCTGAAAATGGCAGATACGGCTGGAACACTTTGTTAATGGAAAATTTATCTGGCCATCCTTCGACACAGAATTTCTTTAAGTGCTGGATTGTGGGGTCGTCGTCCTGGTGTCTCTGAATTTCCCTTAACCTCTTTTCTGTAGCTGGGAGATTCGCTACGACGGAGTTGACATAGAAGTTGATTTCCTCCTCCTGCAATCCTTCTGCAGTGTGACTGACAGGAGCTCGGGACAGCACATCCGCAGTTGCAATGTCTTTGCCAGCCACATGTGATATGGTGTAGGCAAACTGCATTAATTGCATGCGCAGACGCTGTATGCGTGGAGGAAGTTCATCTAAGCTCTTTGAGCCTAGTAGAGGAATCAGGGGTTTGTGGTCGGTTTCAATGTGAAAACTCTTCCCAATGAGGAACTCTGCGAACCTCTCGCAGCCCCATGTTGATGCTAGCGCCTCCTTCTCGAACTGGGCGTAACGCTGCTCAGTGTTGCTGAGGGCTCTCGAGGCATACGCCACAGGTTTCCACTCTGTGTCTGTTTGCCGCTGGAGAAGAACGGCGCCCATCCCATATGAAGAAGAGTCAGCGGAGACACGCGTTTCAGCGTTAGGGTCATACAAAGCAAGCCCTGGGGGTGTCGTCAGTTCTGCTTTGATGTTCTCGAAGGCCTGCTGTTGTTGTGGCCCCCAGGCCCACATACTGGACTTTTTCAGCAGGTCTCTGAGTGGTCGTGTTCTCTCAGCCAAATGAGGCAGGAACTTTCCCAGGTGGTTTGTCATCCCCAGGAAGCGTCTCACCTCGCTGACGTTACTGGGTGCTGGCATGGCTTTAACAGCGCTCACTTTATCAGGATCAGCGCTGACGCCTGATGCCTCAATGACCTGCCCCAGGAACTTTATCTTGTTCTTAGAAAACTCACACTTGTCATTGAGCGTCACTCCCGCCTCCTGTAGTCGTGACAGTACTCTCCACAGTCTCTCATCATGGTCCGTCTGTGTGGCTCCCCAAATGAGCACATCATCCATCTGACACAGAACACCGACCAGGCCCTCCAGGATGCGTGACATACGCTTCTGGAAGTGTTCTGGTGCTGACGAGATCCCAAAGCACAGGCGATTGTAACAATACCTCCCGAACGGAGTTATGAAAGTGGTAAGCAGAGATGACTCCTTGGACAGTGGAATCTGCCAAAAGCCTGCGTTGGCGTCTAGCTTTGAAAACACTTTGGCCCCAGCAAGCTGTCCTAGAGTGTGTTCAACTGAGGGGAGGGGGTGCTTCTCTCTCATAACTGATTTGTTCAGCTCTGTGAGATCGGTGCATATTCTCACCTTGCCTGTGCGTTTCGGCACCACCACCATAGGCGCACACCATTCAGTCGGCCCCTCCACCTTTGAAATAACTCCCTGCTGCTCCATACGGTCCAGCTCCTCTCTAACCTTTGGCAGGAGTGGGAGGGAGATGCGTCTGGGAGTTGAGAGAGAGAAAGGCTGAGCCCCTGGTTTCAGTACTATGTTGTACTCGCCCTCCATTTTTCCTAATCCACAGAAAAGCTTTGGGAACTCCCTTTTCACTGTCTCTTTGGAGTCCAGGCTAATGTTATTTATTCTGGCGACCAACTGCAGTGCCACTGCAGCAAGCCCGCCTAGCAGTGGTGTGCACAGCCCCTCCAAAACGTATATTTCCTCTTTAGTGCTTTTACTGTTCTTACTGAGAGTGGCTGTGAACTTGCCCTTCACATTCAGACGAGTCCCACCTGGCCCCAGCAGAACCCTTGTTGGTTTCTCCAGCCTGCTGAACTGGCCCTGGTTATACAGCATTTCAGGTATAGCGGTGACATCTGCGCCATTGTCAATTTTAAAGCGTGCATTGAGATCCTCCACATGTATGTCTGTCATCCATGGGCTGCCATTTGTGTCCACTGACAGTGAACCCAGAAATGCAACTTCCTCACCAGTGTCCTCAACCACTGTAGCTACATGCATTTCACACATTCTTTTAGTTTTGCACACTCTGGCGTAATGTCCCTTTTTTCTGCATTTATTACATATTACCTCCCTAGCTGGACACTGTTGTAGGCTATGCCATCTTGAATCACCACATCTTCCACATTGAGCCTGTCTTTCCTTCTTCGTTTTATCTGTTTGCTTGTGTTGCGGCTTGGGTTGCTTTGAACGTGCGCTATCGCGCTGCCGCGCGTGCATGCTGTCAAGCTGAGCGTTGGAGATATCTGCTTTAAAGTTCTTTTTTTTTTTCATTTTCTTTCTCAAGAGTCAGTTCAGGATTCGAGTTGTAGCTGTTCTGACAAGCGTTTATCTCTCAGACCCACAACAAGTCTATCTCTCACCATTTCGTCATGCAGAGCCCCGTATCCGCAGTGCTCCGCTAGGCAGTGCAGCGCTGTGTGAAAGCTGTCAGCCGACTCACCCATCTCTTGCTGCCTCTGATTAAACTTTGCCCTCTTGAAGATCACATTTCTGCGTGTTACAAAGTGAGCATCCAACTTCATCTTAACTGTGTCGTACTCGCTTCTTCTGGGCTGAGGTGCAGGGAATCCAATATATCCTACGCCTCCTCCCCCATTGTGTAAATCAGTGCATTCACTTGATTTTCGTCCGCTTGCATCTCCAATCCAGATGCGATGCGGAATCTGTCGAAGCATTTAATCCACTTAGTCCAGTCTTCGGCTTTGAATGTGAACTTGTCTGGTGGAGAAACTTGAAACTGATTCATGTCGCCATCAGTGAGCTCGCTAGCTTTAGCGTTAGTCCCAAACTTTCGGTAATCGGCGAAGAGAGAGAAAAAAAAAAAAAACTTGACAGCGTCCTGCGTTATTTGTAGACGTCCGTCTAGATAAAGTGCTTTATGTCTGACACCATGTTATGTGGTTTATAGGTACACAATAACCTTTATAGGAGACTCAACACAATGATCACAACAGTACGTCCCTTGAACCCATGGCTTTAATGATCCCCCCCCACACAAACACCAACACAAGGTTCCTACCTCGTAGTTAACCTGATACTACAGGCAGAAGCAGGCCTCATAGGCCCTGTGCTCAAACAGTTATATGATGTTATATGTAGAGCCCTGCATTTCGGCCCGGGCCCGACGGGCCCCGACTTTTTTACGTCCCTAGGGCCGGGCTTCGGGCCAATTTTCACGTCATAGTTCAGACGAGTGCCGGGCCCTCCTTGGTTTTCTCCTTATTTTTATATTTTAGACATCCATCAATGTATAAGCCAAGTGCTTAGAAAAGCGCTATATAAATGTAAGGAATTATTATTATTATTATTATTATTATTATTATTATTATTATTATTATTATTATTATCAATTAGTGATGAAAAAAAATCACTGCGCTGTTGGAAACAACACGAGACCGTGAAGAGCGGCTCGACAGTGTTTAGTGTCCAGCAGCAGCAGAGAGCCGTCAGCGCAGCTGTTCTGCTTCAAATACACGCGGTAAAGCTTGCCATAAAGCCCCAGCAAAAGTAATTATCATGAATGTGTCTGGGGGAAATAGTAAGGAGATATTTGAATTACTTACTAATAAACTAGTGTTTTCTGTGTCAGTGTTGCATCAGTGTGGATTCATCTCCTCATTAGACGCGCCTTTAGAGAGAAGTGCATCTTCACGGATTATGATTATAATGAATGAGTTTTTGTTTTCAATTTGATTTATTTCGTTAAGTAGTAATTTAAAGCTTTCTATAGATATATTTATCATGTCTGTGAGGCATGTATTCGCTGACTTTCGGTTCATTTTTGTGAAGCGCTCCTGTTCAAGAGGAGACGGCAGAAAGCTTATCGCTTTCTTAAAAGCACAACGTTTTGTTGATATTGTCAGCGCACACAAATAGAAGTAGACCCTTTACAGTTCCGAATGATGTATTACTCTTACCTTTTATGAGCAAAAATTACGGCCTATTTTAAGTTGTTTCCATTGAAAAAAAAAAATGCAATTGATTGCGCTGGCGCCTCCATGTCCTGCGCTTTAGCTTCAGTTCTCTGCACAAACTATTGGAGCACACATTTATCTAGGTTTAACCTTTAAACATTGTTATATGCTTGAACTGTTTTAGTATATCTATAGATTTTATTTTAGGCAAGTCGTGATGATTTGAGAAGGCTAAATTGATCAAATATGGCTTTGATCAGCCTGCCGGTCTGCCGCTGGCTGCTTGGTCGTTACTTTAAGAAAGAAATAACTTGTTTAACGAACAATAAATGCTCCAAACGTTTTTCAAAATTAACTTAATAAAAAAATTAAAAAAATTAAAAAAGGAAAAAAAACGAAATATAATCACTTTGCCATTAAATAAAAAACTGAACTATTTTAATAGCTGAAACATGAGCCGTTTTGGGAGAAGGGGGGAAAAAAAAGACGGGCTCGGGTCGGACTCGGGCCAGTAATTCTGATAAGCTGTCGGACACGGGCCGGGCTAGGGCCTGAGCATCTCGGGCCAGGGCCGGGCTAGGGCCTAAATTTGAGGCCCGTGCAGGGCTCTAGTTATATGATGACTTGTGATATAAAATAATATTGGAACATGTGAATATGAAATATATATGAGTAAATATGAATAATATGCATATAGTAAATATATGTAGGCTAAATATGATATAATTATATATTTCTCACACAATTTCCCCCTTTTAGTCATTCTTTGACAAGTTTAAGGATACATATTTATCAGAACATGGAGTGCATGTGCTCCTTTAAGGCTTTAACATACCCCTTAATTAGCTGATAAGTGAAAAAAGACATCACAAGCTTAAGGCATTTTTTTGTGTGAAGAAAATTATATAAATCTCCTGACACATAGCCTATCTCATCTCTTCATTAACCTTCTGTTTACAGTACCTCATACCATGGATACAGACCTGCTTGTACCCCTTTCATTAAAGAAATTTCTGTTTACTCAGTCTCCGAATCAGTAAAATAAATAGTGTCATGCATAGGTGGTTTTGGTACAAAGGATGGCACCGGATGCACAACTGCTTTCTGTGTCAGGGATGAAAAACACAGAAAACAACAAGGTAGCACACAAATCAGCAGTATTATCCCCAATCCTACAGGTAAACATGTATGAAACAGCCAATTTCGCCAACCTCCCCACAATGATGTCAACCACGCAAACCATAAATAATCTGCTTTCACTCAAAAAAATGATTTGGTCTAAATTGACATTTTATGTAATTCAATTGCATAACAATTTTTCCATCCATTTAGATTACATAGTTTTAACATAAACAAATCATAAACTTAATATGATTCATATCCATCAGTCATACATGAATAAAACAGGTAAGATTTATGTAATAATTCACAGCAAAGTCCCCACACTGCTCAGTGTTCTGATGCTGTTTAATCAGATCTTGAGAGATTTAATGTCTTCTTTTTTTTCCAGTTGATTTCATCTTCAGCTGTGGCTGAAGTCAGTTGTAGGTCTTGTGTTTCTCTTTCCTTCAGTGATTCTTCTTGATAACAGCAACTGTTCATCATTAATGATCAATCATCACATAATTGTCTCCTTAACTCCAGCACTGCTTCAATTCTACTTGAACACTCTGTACTGTGGAAACACATGAACACTGAGCAGTGTACACTTTGTATACTGATGTGCATTTCCCATGTTTCTGGTGTTGTGTTAAATATTTGTGGAATAATGTAATTTTTCTTGTGGTTACAGTACATCAGTGCAGCAGATGTACAGATGCACCGTGTGTATTTGGTGGATCCTTCAAGCAACCCTGCAGAGGAGGCAGATTCAGAAGCTGCTGCTCAAAAATTCCGGTTCTTATGTAATTTAGTTCATTCAATCTAATCATGTACACTGCATCTATGTAATTGTTTCTAAATTGTAGTATTTTTGCACATATATAAACAATAATTATATTTTACCATTTCATCGTCACACAGTGAATACTTTCAGATAAGGACTATCCACCACCGTGTGAGAGAGTGGGCAGATATTGAATTCACAGGAGCTGTTATGCAACACCCAGTTCAGCATGATACATATAGCTGTGGTGTGATGGTCATGATGGTAAAATAACATAGATGTGCAATTACATGCTGTATTCACGCTTGCATTTTGTATTTATTTTAGCTTCATATTTGGAGAAGAGCTATTTACAATATTTCAATGACTACAGTAGGCAATATACAGTACATACAGTATTTATCTTGAGTACATC
Source organism: Onychostoma macrolepis (assembly GCF_012432095.1). Classification (NCBI taxonomy): domain Eukaryota; kingdom Metazoa; phylum Chordata; class Actinopteri; order Cypriniformes; family Cyprinidae; genus Onychostoma; species Onychostoma macrolepis. Next base: position 8,096,818 of record NC_081155.1, read on the forward strand.
ACTTATTTTCTTTCTGTCTTTTTTTGTTTCTTTGTTTTTTGTTTCTTTAGATGGCAAAGGCAGTCATGGAGGCATTTCCTAAATTGCCTAACATGGAATTTGGGACTACTGAAGAAGAAATGGCAGAGGAACGCACAGCTATGGCACTTGAACTACTTGAGGCTTTAGGTATGCGTTTTTTTTTATTTATTTATTTATTTTTTTTAAATTGTATTGTCATAAATTGTCAATTTTGTTTTTCATTAGTGTTTGATGCAGAGAACAATTGTTCCATGTGTGCAAAAGAGGAAAATCCAGGGTCTGCCCTTACTGACTGGGTAAGGTGTTGATTTTTAATGTTTTCTTTGTTCTGGTTACTGGATTAAAGTGTTTGCATTTTGTGGCTTTAATAGAAAATAGATATAGCTATTTTCCTTGCACTTGGCCTTTGGTAGCTGTCAAGTTCATATTAAGAACTATTGCAGATTGCCAACTACTGTAAATAATAAAAGACAACTCGTAACCATGACAGTAGCATTTTTGGTAGCAAGTTTGTAGATGATGTTAAAATATGTTTTATCGATACAATCTGTTTGTACTATCTGACTTTCTTTTATAAAGGTGTTGTATTTGTTATATTTACAGATTCGGTGCGACAGCTGTAACAGGTGGTTTCATGTACCGTGTGTGGACATGGACAAAAAACAGTTTGAACATGCCAGAAAAGCTGCCTGGGATTGCTGTTTGTGCAAGGCTTGATCCAGAACTTTCATTTCATTTCATTTATTTTCATTTATCAGATTAAAGACTAAAGGGTATCGTGCCTTCTCTGTGGCAGCTCCATGTCTCTGGAATAGCCGCTCTCCTCATATTAGATCCTGTAACTCATTGGGTATGTGTAAAATTTTTGCTGAAAATGCATCTCTACTCTATTGCTTCAAACTGCCCTCAGGGGCCCTCAGGGGCCCTCAGGGGTGGAGTCTGAGTAGTGACTTGTTTTCGGTGTATTTTTTATTTGTCTTTGTGCTGACAGTGTAAAGCACTTTGGTCAATGTGTTGTTTTTAAACATGCTTTAGAAATACATGTTGTTGTTTTTATGTTGTTACTTTTTGATTCTGAAGAGTTGAATTCTGAAATACACTGCTACTTCAATATATATGCATATATATATATATATATATATATATATATTTCAAGTGGTTTATGAAGTTGTTAATTAATAATATTATGTGAAATTTTCAATGATTTAAAGGATTTCCTCATGTGAATGTTGAATAGCATAGAATTACATGTCTAGAACATGATCTGTCCTTGGTTGGAGAAAAGCACCCAACATGTTAAAACATACATATACTCTTCTTTGACAGCTTAGGTCATTAGGTCCTCTCATGTACATGACCAGTTTACAGTTTACTTTATTCTTGAAATTTCCAAATAACAAAAAAATAATAATAATAAAAAAAAACTTTAGTCAAAAACCACTGGTAGAATAAAAGTACTTCATATCTGAATGTTTTGGGAAAGTTACTGATTAGAGCTTGGATTTCAACAAACCAGCCTCGAAGAAGTTGCATTTTTCTCTATGTATATGTGTTATTGTCTCCTGCCATTACGAATGAGCTATATAAATAAACGTGTCTTGCCTGTAAAGTATTAAATAACAGAACTTTTGAACCACATTTTTTGTCTTTTTTAAATATTACACATTTGTACAGCAAAACGCAGTGAAAGCTGATATAGACAGAGTCTTGGGTGTCCTGAAGAAGAATTAATTCCAATTTTCTTGTTAACTCTGAAGGAATTTGAATAATGCCTGTCTAAATGTGAAGGTGTGCTATAATGCATTGTGTCAGACTGGCATTCATTTTCTCCCAAATTCTACAGTAAAATCTCATGAAACTTGACACAGACAGAGTCTTGGGTGCCCTGAAGAAGAATGCATTGAAAATTTCATATTTACTCTGAAGGAATTAGAATAATGCCTGTCTAAATGTCAAGGACTGGTCAGTGCTATAATGCATTGTGGCAGACTTTGCCATTCATTATCTCCCAAATTCTACAGTAAAACCCAGGGAAAGTTGACACAGATAGAGACTTGGTCTTTCAAAAAAAAAAAAATTATTGACATTTTTGTATTAACTAATTAGAATAATGCATGTAGAAAATAGTAGGAAATAATCAGTGCTATAATGTATTTTAACAGACTTTACTTTTATGGAAAACTCCACAGTATAATATATTTGAACATAATATAACTGTATCTTTTATTTTTTGTGTTTTGAGGCACATGTAATTCATAACCGCTGAAATATATGTCTTCGTCAGCTGTTTGGCCGCTCCGTGTCTCCGTACCGTAATACCACAAATAGACGTGCAGCAGAATCCTGGTGGCGGCTCACTTGACCGAGTGTTCACAGATGGCGGCTCACTTGACCGGGTGAGATAACCCATAATGCACTGTGAGAGTCGCGCGCCGAATGAATTCCCGCGTCTCGCCAGAAGATAGCGCCCGCAGCTGAATCATCCATTCATTAATTTTAGAAGCGCTTGTCCACGGCGTAATACAACAAAGGTACAAATTAATTGTAAATTGACTATTAGGGTTTATACATAATTTCCATGACAGAGTTCAAGATAAATCCTTCAATCTTACTACTGGAGCTGCCTGTTTCAAATGATTATTAAACAGCAAGCAAACTATGCAAAAGCGGCAGTCCTTCCGGTGCACTGAGTGTCCGAATTCACTCACTCGTTTTCATTCACTCCTTCAAGTGAACTGTATGAGTGGACTAATGCAGGGAATAGTGAATGAGGGTATAGGGGGCGATTTCGGATACAGCCAGTGTGTGTGTGTGTGTGTGAGAGAGAGAGACAGAGAAGCAAACCCAGCTCATGACAGCTCTGGGTAATAAATAACAGGAAAATTGTTTAATGGTCAGGTTTAAGGAATATATATATTACATCCTAGGTTTTTTAACAGTCTGTGGTGGCTGTTCACACCAGTGTTTTATTTTTGTACTGTCACCGCAACATTAGTTTACACTAAAATAGAAAAACACCAGTATGCAAAAGTCTATGGGACTCTCTCTGTGCTTTCTCATGAAACAGTGGTGTGGTTTTGTATTACTTTCAACCTTGAAAATCTTCCCCTTATGGTTCTGTTCCCACACCAGTACTGCACAATGGATGACTTCTTATATTTCACAATCTGTATTAAGACATCTAGTATTGGAATAATTCAGCACATTAGTCAGTATATGAATTGCTTTCATGATCATACATCATTTTTAAGTAAGACAATACCATATTCAGTAAATATCATAATATAGAGTAAAAATGAGTAAAATTACACAATAGTAATGTTGGGACTTTTATATTTTCTGCGTATCCAATTATTTCACACAATGGTATATGCAGTAGCTTGGTATGTTCCTGCGCTATACAGCAGCAGAATAATATAATGCAATCTGAGAAGGGGAGACAATTTACTGTGGTCACTTGGAATGTTAAAGGACTGAATCAACCAGTCAAAAGGTGTACGATGCTGGCACATTTAAAATCACTATCAAGTGATATAATATTTCTTCAAGAAACACATCTAAATAAAAATGAATATATTAAGTTAAGGTGTAGGTGGATTGGTCAAATGTACCATGCTACATGCACAGTTAGGTCAAGAGGAGTGGTCATTCTCTTCAGAAAAGGCACAGCGTTTATCCATAAGTCAACTATTGTGGATAAAGAGGGCAGATACTTAATAGTTGGAGAACTGTAGGCACTACCCATAACATTGGTAAATATTTATGGACCTAATACGGACTCGCCCTCATTTTATAAACGTTCTTGCTCAGATCCCTGATATTTTGCTCACTAATTTACTTGTTGGGGGTGATCTGAATTTAGTTTTGGATCCATATTTAGATCGTTCATCTTCTCGCAGAGCTCCTCCTTCAAATTCCAGTATCTTTCTGAAAGAATATTGTAATAACTCTAATCTGTTTGATATTAGGAGACGTTTTAATCCACAGGACAGATCATACTCTTTTCATTCTAATGTCCATAATACACAAATAGATTACTTCTTGGTAGATGCTAAATTGATGCCCCTCACTAGTAAAGTCGTGTATCATGACATAGTGATCTCAGATCATGCTCCTCTCTCATTTTCTTTAAACGTTTCTAGCATGCCTCATTGTGATAGGATATGGAGACTTGACCCACAACTCCTAAAGCAACCAAAGTTTTGTGATTTTATAAGAGAACAAATCTCCTTTTTCTTTGAGGTGAATGATTGCCCTGAAACTTCCCCCTCAATACTTTGGGAGACTATAAGCTTATATCAGGGGCTGTATTATTTCTTACCAGGCTGCAAGGAAAAACAGAAAAAGGGCTAAATTGGTAGAGCTGGAACAGCAAATAAATTGTTTAGACAAAGAAAACGCTGTGCATCCATCCATAGAGACTTATGAGAAAATACTTTCTTTAAGATTTAAATATAATCAGATACTTTCAGATCATATCATCAGAGGATTCCTATACACGCAACAAAAATGTTTTGAATTTGGTGACAAACCCCATAAGTTACTGGCAAGACAAATTAGGAAAATAGAAAGTGATCGAACCATAAGTAAAGTTAAGTCAGAAAATGGTGACATTTTAACATCACATAATGAAATCAATGAGAGATTCAAACAATTTTACGAAGAATTATACTCTTCTAGGTCCTCAAATGATGATGTCAAAGATTTCTTAGACAGTTGTGACCTTCCTACCTTAGTCCAAGAAGATTTTAATGCCGTCAATGCTGAGCTCTCGGTATCAGAAATATTAGATACTATCAAGACAATGAAATGTGGGAAAGCCCCTGGCCCAGACGGCTATCCCAGTGAGTTTTATAAAGAATTTGGCGATCTGCTCTCACCTCATCTATTCAAAATGTACACTCAAGCATATAATGTTGGCAGGTTACCTCCTACTTTAAATTAAGCCATCATAACAGTCTTGCCTTAGAAAGGGAAGGATCAGTAGAAGTAAGTATAGGCCAATATCACTTTTGCCATGTGACCAAAAAATCCTGGCTAAGGCTTTATCCATTAGACTTAGTTCTGTAATGGACAAACTTATTCATCCCGATCAGACAGGGTTTATTCCTAATAGGCATTCGTCTTTGAATCTCAGACATCTTTTTAATATAATTTACTCTCAAAATACACACATAGATGATCTGGTCATTGTTTATCTTGACGCAGGGAAAGCTTTTGACCAATTAGAATGGTCCTATCTTTTCGCAGCTCTAAGAAAATTTGAAATTGGTGATCATTTTGAAAGGTGGATAAGAACTCTGTATCATAAGCCATGTGCAAGGATTCTTACTAATATAATTATTTCTCCTCCTTTCAGTCTATATAGAGGTTCTAGACAGGGCTGCTCATTATCCCCTCTACTCTTCGCCTTGGCCCTTGAGCCTTTTGCACAGTCTATTCGCTCTAACCCCAACATACATGGATATAGCACAAATAATACAGTAAGCAAAATATCATTATATGCTGATGGTATCCTGTTATATATCACTAAACCTCAGTCTACTATTTCAACAATCTTAGAAACGGTCTGTCATTACGGTACATTTTCAGGTTACAGGGTCAACTGGTCTAAGAGTGAATTAATGCCTATAAAGGTCAGAGATATTTTTGTTCTCCAAACCTTCCCATTTAAAAGAACGCAATATAAACTTACATATTTGGGAATTGAGGTCACAAAAGATTTTCAGTCATTATTTAAAGCTAATTTCCCCCCTTTAGTGACTGAACTGCAAAATAATATTCAGTTCTGGAGATCCTTGCCCATTTCTTTAATAGGAAGGGTTAATATTATTAAAATTATCTTTCTCCCACAAATTCTTTATCTTTTTCAAAACATCCCAATATTTTTACCGAAGATTTTTTTTCGAACAACTAGATTCCATTATTATACCCTTTTTGTGGGATTACAAAGCCCATAGAATAAGTAAAGCACACCTTTGTAAACCCGAAAGCTGTTGGTGGAATGGCACTTCCAAATTTTGCCCTTTACTACTATGCTTGTCCTCTTCAGACTAGTATAATGTGGCTAGATCATACTGTAGCACTCTCAATTTGGATCCAAATGGAAAGAGAGGCATGTAGAGCATACGATATTGGTGCAGTCATACTGTTCCCTATGAAGATAGACAAGTCAGTATATAAACATAACTGTATAATTCATAGTGCAATTTGTATTTGGAAGCAGATCAAATCAAAATGCAATAAAGCCATTGTCTTTCCTGTTACCAATCAGCGGGAACCCTTCATTTACCCCTTCTACTATGGATGCTGCTTTTACAAAATGGAGGGACTTAGGTCTTCAGACTATTGGAAAACTATTCATCAATGGCACTTTTTCCACCTTTAGACAGCTGCAGGATAAATATGGTTTGCAGGCAAGTAACTTTTTTAGATATTTGCAGATTAGGGATTACGTAAGAAAGCACATACCCTGTCTTAATGAGGCTACTCCTGATAGTTTTGATGATCAGTTTAAAATTGCAGTGGGAGCAAGAATTGGGGGATGAGATATTCAGAATCCTGGGCTGATGCACTAGAGAATATTCATACATGCTCAGTCAACTCTAGGCACTGCCTTATTCAATTTAAGATTATCCATCGACTCCATTATACTAAAACAAACTTACATAGACTTTTTCCAGATGTCTCCCCATTTTGTGACAAATGTCAGACTGATGTAGCCACTCCCTTGCATAGTTATGTTCTTTGTTCTAAATTAATCTCATTCTGGACTGAAGTAATTAAAACTCTGTCAGATATTTTACACTGTGTATTAGAGCCTGACCCACTTCTTGTGATATTTGGAATTTCTGATAAAATCATGTCACTTAAAAAAATCTCAACAATTGCTGTCCTATGGACTTGTTGTGGCAAAGAAACTTATCCTAAGGTTTTGGAAAACGACAGAAACCCCATCAGGTAAACTTTGGTTGGAAGAAATGATTAAGGTACTACATCTGAAAAAAAAAAAAGTAGATTCCTGTTGGTAAACAGATTGGATAACTTTGATAAGATTTGGTCTCCTCTTCTCCTATATCTTGATAATGCAGGCTGAGTAATCATGCGGTGTTGACCGCACCATTAGTATGGCATGATTTAAGTCCCTAAGGGTGGGGAGGGAGGTAAGGGGTTGTTTTGTTTTGTTCCATATGTTTGTTCTGCTTGTATGTTCAGTTTTTTACATGTTATTTAGTTTTATTTTTCTTTCTATTTTTGTTTTATTTCATTTTGTTTTATGTATACTGTACATATAACTGAAATCATGGTATGTAACAATAACAATTGGATTGTTTCATTGAATACCTTAATAAAAGATTTAAATACGGAATGTAGGTTTTGCCTAAAAGTAACTAGAGGAATTGGTGGCACACAGGTAGTAATATGTAGGTTAAATGTATTAAAGAAATGAGCAGAGACTTTTAGAGGTTTTATCAAATGTTGTCTGTGATACAACTGCACGTGTAAATTAAGTCCAGCTGGTTGCCTGGGTATGTTTCACATCTGGATGGAGTAGCCCCAGAGTGCAATCTGGACAATGGGGCGGGGTGACACATTAAGGTGGGGTAATAGCGACACGCTCCACCCACCCCCAATTTCATTGGTTTATAATACAGCAGAGCTTATTGGTGTAGACGTTTGCACATGAGCATTCATTTATTTTTATGAATGATCTACGCTGTTTGGCTGTACTACAGAAATATTAAGTGCTAACAACAGCGATTTTAGTTAGAATCAATTAGCAAATGTGTGTTGTTGTTTTTTTTTAAACTTATGACGAATTAGTTAGATTAAGTGCCTATCAAACTCTTGGTGGCGGGATCTCCGAGTACTTCGGGCAGAACAGAGCTGTGTAATATGAGCGGCTCACGAATTCAGTCTGGGGAACAAATTCTTAATTCGTGGCCATGATATAGTCCTACCTATGCTACAAATAGCCTCACCTATGAGAAATATTAATTATGTTTCTGTGTGATGAACGTAAATAGTGGTCCTCAATCTCAGCAGGTGGGTCAAGTTAAATGATGTCACGTTAAACATTGTCACGTTAAATGAAGTCAGATATTATTGCACTTTTCACAGTACACGAAGCAGACAAACTTAAACATTGAGCAGTTTTAGCTGGGCGATGTTAATAAAAATGATCCGCTGTTTTGTATAATGTATATTTATATGTAGCCTATATTCTTTATTTTAGGATCGGTGGATAAGCAATAACTTAGGATATGACGATAATTCACTTCAGTAAGACATAGGACAAACCCGCAAATGGTTGTGACAAATAAGGCAATAATACCAAATAGTCCATCATCGTGAACTGGGGTTTTATGTGTGGATAATGGGAATAAAAACTTTGCTGAAACAAATGTATAAATATATATATATATATATTTTTTTTTTTTGCATATAGGCCTATTTTAAATGTTTTTGTTTACTAAAACAGCTGTTATTAAATCTGACCTACAGCAAATATTATTACTAATGTGCTTTAGCACGTATTTAAGCTATAAATGTTAATTATCTCTGCAATATTTTTATTTATAGCTACTTTTATATAGGCTATATGCACAAATTAAATTACTGGTTTTATGGCTCAATCCTTTAAAAAGAACCAGGAATCACTGTACTATATTAGGCCTACTGATTTTAGATTTTTAGTAGTTATTATAGTCTTTAATAATAATAATAATAATAAATATTAATCACAGAGGTGGTCTCTTTTATTCATTAAAAGTGCTCACGTACCTATTTCACAGATTTACAGCTCCGAGTGATTTAAAGGGGTGGTTTACTGGTTTTTATCTAGGCTTGATTGTGTTTATGGGGTGCAGTCTAACATGTGTTCATGCTTCGTTTTGTTAAAAACACATTATTTTTCATATAATTTACCTTTATTCCACACCGCTCTGTCCCTTCTCTGACAAACGCCTCGATTATTTCCTGTTTTTATGAAGCCCCTCCCTCAGAAATACGTGTGGGCTCTGATTGGTTAGCTGGCTCAGTGTTGTGATTCACTAAACCGCTGAGTGTGCGTTCTAAATGTCCCGCCCCTCAGCTCAGCTGCATGTGTTCCAGTTGTATTGTAAACAAAAGCGTTGTCTATATTGCTTATCAATTTGAGCTCAATTGAGACCCAGAGAATATTAGTGAAGAGGATCGCGCAGAACCTGTGCAAGCATGGCTCTTAATGATACACAGTAAAACCTCCAGTGTTAAATCAACACTCCCAGTGTTTATATAATCCACACTCAGAGTGTTAAAAAAGTAACACTGAAGCAGTGTTAAAGTTAATGAGATAATTAGTTTAGTAATTGAGTGATGATTGAACATTAATGAAGAACACCTGCTGTTAACAAACTGAATCACTGAAAGAAAGGAAACAAGAACAGAAAAAAAGAGACGAGAGACTTCAGCCACAGCCTTAGATGAAATCAACACAAGACAAAAGACATTAAGCGGTAACACCAGTGACACAACTCCAGGGGACCACTATTTTCATTATATCTTTTATAATATGTTTTTGGCATTTTGTTTTATTATGCCATTTATATCATATATTTGATAGTTATGAATAGACTTTTGTATTTTAAATGGTAGAAAATCCTGTTTTTTACCTCAAAATAAAGCACTTTTCCTCTGTACATGGCTGTGGGGACGAGCAGTTTTGTGGCACTTGGAATTCTATATAATTAATAATAATAATAAAAAAAACAAAACAATGCCACATTGATGGCTCAGGAAGGTGTAATTGTTCAAATAACATATTGTTTAATCTTAAAATATAAAAAAATTGTAACCCTAATGTGTATTTCAATTGTAATATTTCTTTAAAGTCTAGGGACAGAAAAGTGGACGTTTCTGTAGAATGACCCATATATATATGTGGGCGTTTCTTCAACTAGGGGCACTTTTAGCCTTGTGAAGTTGAATAATAAAAAAAAAAAACTTGTTCAAAAGTCACGTAACACAGTCTCATAAGTTTAAATAATTTGTCTAGTTTTAAAGTCTACAAGAGGACTTAGATTACAAGAGAAATTGTTCATATTTGACATTTTTCCGACCTGCAATGAACAAATGTCATTTCCACCACATCTCAATATACAGCTGTTATTTAAATATAGAATAATTTATGCCACTCAGATCATTTTTGTAACTAGTTTTCCCAGTTTTTCCACAATGTACAATAATTATACATTTGTCAGTGAGATAAATTAACTGCCCTAAGGACCAAATGAACTGAACTGAACTGTACACCTGTCACACTCTGAAATGTAATATTGGTTTGGGTAAGAGCTTATTAGAAAATAAATAACTTGAATTTTTATATTAAGTAAAGCATGATCTCATAAATTGTGGATACATTTTTAATATGTGATGAGAACTTTTTAAATATTTTTAAAAAATATGTGTGGTGATGGAAATGACAGGGTGTTGTGGAAATTACAGTGAATTAACATGAATGTAGAGAAACCACAGATATATTTATTAGAAAAAGTCTTAAACTCATCACACTCATTAAACTCAATTCACAAAGTCATTAAACATATCAATTGCACTTTGTAACCATAAATGTCATTTCCACCACAGAGGCAGTGTGGTTGAAATTACATTTCTGTAGTTTTTTGTGAAAAAATGGAAGATAGTTTCACTGATTAGCTTTGAAGTAATACTTAGCATTTCATGTATGAAAAATATTCTTATTTAACTTAAAATTTCTAGCTTTTTAAAAACACCCTTGAAGGTACAGCATGTTAGGAAATGACGTAGAATAAATATATTAACTGATCAAGCAATATTTACCTATTTTCTTCCATTTGTTGTTGATGAAAATTTAAATTCCCTACATGTCCAACATGTGCTCTGATGTCACCAAACATTTACATAGAAACCACCTAAACAATCTTTCACAAACTTTTTAAAGGGACATTACAGTGTTGTCGTGGAAATGACACCAATACTGTGTGACAGCTATATTTTGTATGAAAAGTAATATTGATAGTGGTCTCACATTAAATACTATAATGTATTTTAATTATTTTACTAGTGCTTAATTCAGGAACATTAATAGTTACCAGATAAGTCATATTTTTAAACTGTATTTTCATTGTTGAAGTTTAAAAGTGTGGGTGTGCGACAAGGAAAAAACAGTGATTTTGACACCTATAAGGAGGTTGAAAAGTATGAAAAAATCATAATAGAAAGGTAGTAAAAAGTTTTTAAGGTGGTTTTATTGTTAGTTTGACAAAGAGGAATTTGTCCAAAATTCTATGTATTTTTTAAAATATGACCAAAGAACATAAAAGTGCCCATAGTCTAAGAATCACCCATATATATATATATATATATATATATATATATATATATAATCACAGTACAATATTAAAGTAATATACTGTAAAATGGGCCTTTACAGAAGAAACAGTAATTCATTTGGAGCTTTCCGAGCTCAAAAAACAAAGACGTAATTGTAAAGTTATACATTGTTGCTCCCACACAACTGCATGTTTCCATACAAGCTATTTATTTCCCGTTACCATGCACACATGAAAGAGTTTGTACAAATTTTGAGAATTGTACAAATATGCTTTACACCCTCCACCAGTACTACTACTAATACTACTAATAATAATGATAATAAAGTTTAAAGAAGACTAAATAAAACAGTTCAGCAGTGAAACAGCTCTACATCATTAGTATTAACAGCTATAAAATAAGACTTAGTTCACACTGCAGGCTAAAGTGGCCCAAATCCGACTTTTTTACCCAAATGTGACCCCATATTTGATTTTCTTATGACAGTCTGAACAGCACAAATCTACTTTCTATCACTTTCATATGTGGTCCTAAATCGGATACATATCCGATGTTTTGCAATGCGACTTCAGTCTGAACGGCCATGCCACATTTCATGCGATTTTTACATCACTGAAATGCGACAGACGTCACAATTCTGCGCTGGAGGAGGCGGGATTAAAATCACAATGGCAGACAACGGTGATGTAGGTGGTCACTTCGTTATTTAGGCTCTGACAGCACATTAACTTAAAGGGGTGGTTTACTGCTTTTTTTCTTTGCTTGATTGCATTTATGGGGTGCAATATAACATGTCTTCGTGTTTCGTCTTATTATAACGCCTTATTTTTCATATATTTCACCTTTATTGTAAGCCGCTTTCTCCTCTGTCATTTGAACGACCGGTTGACTTCCTGATTCTATGAAACCACTCCCTCAGAAACAGGCAATGGGCTCAGATTGGTTAGTTGGGCCGGTGTGTTGTGATTGGCTAAACTGCGTACTGCACATTGTCCGGAAACTTCACGCCCATTACCTTTACGGGCGACAGTTGCATGTGCTCCGGTCAAATGTAAATAATGGTGTCAATATTGCCGTATCAGTTTGAGCCAGAATCAGACCCAGAAAGCGGTAATGAAGAGAGTCAAGCAGAACTTCCGCAAGCACGGCTCTTACAAACGTTTCTGAATGGAAGTTTGCTGTTGTGATTACATATAATTTTTTGAAGTTTGTACACGTTTGTCTTATACACACAAAACAGCATCGAACTAACTGGCTACTATAACCAAACAGCGTTGGCTTGTGTTTACGTTCTTGATCAAATCGAAAAATTACGTCATAAAGTATACTTGGAAAATACATTTACAAAATTAGTAAATAATTACAAATTCGGGTCCAAAATGTTTGTACGCATTTGTCATAAACACACGAAATAGCATTTAACTAACTGGCTACTAAAGCCAGCACTGGCATTTGTTTACGTCCTTGATAAAACTAAAACATTACGTCTGAAATTATACATGCAAATACATTTAAAATTATTAAATCTTACTTACAGGTTGTGGCCCAACAACTGCTGCCTCTGGTTTTAAAGTTGGTACCGCTCCATGTTTTAGTAATAGTTTCTGTGTGAATCCGGCACTGAACTCGTGTAGATTCTGGAAGCTGTCTTCCGTAAAATGCGCAGCACAGAGAGCTAAATTAGGATTGTAATTGTCAGGAACATAATCAAACATAAATTTTAACCATTGTTGACGAACTACAGCATCCGTAGGAAGCCCGAACACAGAAGACCTGACAGCTGGGTGAAAATAACACCGTTTCGACGGCATGGCTACAACTCTCCACTATAACTCTTCCTCTTCGACAAAGCCGCAGAACATGGCCTTGCCCCCTCTTTTGCATGTTCCGGAGGGAGGGGTTGATGCAAATTTAGGGTTTTTTTACGTATGCAACCCGGGAAGTATCTCGTTGTAGTCCCATATGAGTCCTTTTTGTAGGCATTAAACTTCCTGATTTTTAAAAGACGATATCTCCGCTTACGTTGAACTTTCAGCGCAGCAACTTTGCAGATACTGTTCATGCACCAACAGCAACATTACACACTATTTAAAATGAAAAAAGTGAAATCGCAGTAAACCACCCCTTTAAAAATTGCTAAACACGCGCTAACACGAGCAGCATCCATTTTTATTTCAGCAAACACAGTGCACTGCGTCTGACGTCATGTCTTCTTCTGCGTATGCAGGTCACTTCAGGGCCATATACGGTTCACACATGAGACTGATGGCAGTCGCATTTAAATTACAATGTGAACAACAGCGCAAAAAAATCGGATTTCAGCAAAAAATCCGATCTGAGCATTAAGACCTGCAGTGTGAACTAAGTCTAAGATACTCGGATAACATGTTTTTCTTTCATTTGCAGAAAGGATCTGAGACTATAAGATTTATCATACAAAAACATAGATTCTGTTATATAAAATCAGCTGTATATTAATGAGACTTGAGCGTGATGCTGTAGTCCTCAGTGTTGTTTGACACAGCAAAACATCTGAAGAACTTCCTGTACTGCTGCCTGACCTGGATGAGAATGAGACGAGAGGAGCTGAGTGACTTCATGAGATCAATTTACCCTCTGAAACTCATGAACCACAAAGTTTGTTTGGAATAAACAGGTAAGAAAAAGTGGCTTTTAGATACTAGAGCTGCATTTTTAGAAATACATATTCATGCTTTCCTTTTCTTCCATAAAAGTTGGAATGTTAGAATGCCTTATTAGGAAGAAAGAAAGAAAGAAAGAATCCAATGTTATTTTGAAAAAAAAAAAACAGAGCCTAAAATCTTGAAGTAGTTTTAAAAGCTTGGAGATCAAAGGCATTCTCTGTCGGTTTAAATTTGAATTTTTAACAGTTGGAGTTTGAATAGTTTTGGCTCATTTGAACATTCCATCATAAGAAGGAAATGGAAGAGTAACAGTTTAAACAAACCGTCTCTGACAATCTTTTCTAAAAGTCATGGATTACCAAAATTAGACCAGGACCTCAGTGAAAACATCCAGATTACACATGTAAACTGAGTAAAGTCTGACCCTATAATTGAAGACACAGTAGATCAGGAAGATGAAGGTTCCCTGCTGGGAGTTCAAGATCAGGAAGAGGATCTCCAGCACCTTACTGCCATTAGTGAAGAAACCCAGAATCCAGGGGCAACCAAGAACCACAAACTGAGCCAATGTTTTAAACACCATTATCCTGCAGAGAAACAGAGTTCATGTGAATCCTGCAGAGTTAGTGTGTCTTTATTGACTATGTGGTTTTCTATAGAGTGATAAAATAATAATGGTACTTGGTTTGTTTTATCTGTGAAACATCAGAATTGAGACTTTTAAGAGCTGAGTTCAGACTGATGAAGATCTTGATGAAGAGAAGTGTGTTTGACTGAAAGGTAAAAGAGTAATTAATCAACTTGTTTTCCTTTTAATATGAATAAAAGTCATGAGAAATGTGTTTACTGCTAGTATGACGCAAACAGGACCCAGAAAACTCCAGATGAAGCCTTTATCCAATTTAATCCAGCAGCTGTTTAGAGAAAAATCATTATAACAACTGAATGAATTTGTCAGAAAGACATTTCAGGTGTTGACTGGTGAAATATTAGATTTTAATTTTGTATGTGACGCTGATACAGCCTAAAATTAAGTCACAAAGTGATAAAAGTCACAAAAGCCCAGAGCTGCTTTATTTCCTTCTAATCAAATTAACTTAAAAACAACAACAACTCACTGTTTACTGCCGTAGCCTTCAGGAACCAGACCGACAGACACACACACCACAACCAGAGCAACCACATATCCAATCACACACAGGAATCCATTTCTAAGCACCTCCCTCTTTTTGGAGCTGATCTGTGATAGGTTCTTCACACAGATGAAGAGCAGCACAGCTTCAATGAACATCCACACAAAGCCGGAGAGAAAGAGGAAGTGCAGAAGGCCTGAGATCACGGCACACAACACCTGGAGACCATGAGAGACGGTTATGATGATTCTCAGTGAGGCTGTGCTGAGCTGTAGGGCTCCTTCATCATTCTCACCTGCTGAGGCCGTATGAGGCTCAGGAACCGCTGTGTGAGCAGGAACAGAAGGTGAGCCAGCAGAAGACTGATGCAGATGTTGATTCGAGCCACATTATTCACTCCAGGACTCCACTGACAAAGGGCAAAGGTCAACAGGGCCAAAGTGAAGAACACCAGCCCCACGATCACACAAACCAAATTCAACAGATCCATCAGTGAGTCGCTCTGAGAAAACATGTCAGAGAACATGAGTGCCACATCTGTGCTGCTCTTCAGTGTTCACTAGAAATGTTCTGTACCTCTGGTGGGCGGCTGGTTTGCATGATGAGAGCGAATGTTGACAGATGAACACAGGAACACACAGTGTAGCTGCTGTTGGTCTTTAAAACAGAACAACCATCTACAATCCACTCGCTGATATTCCAGTACACACAGGACAGAGAACCGTTGGGATCAAACTCCTGCAAGAAGAAGAAGAAATTATGAAATCACCGAATATTAGATGTTTTCAGAAGTTCATCAGTTCTCTGGTTTGACAAAAGCACATTTCAGTCTCTCACTCTGATGTGTCTGAAGGTGAAGTTGACTGGTTTGGTGAGTGTAGTGTTGGTGGTTTTGGGAAGAGTAGCTGAGATCACAGTAGACATCATGGTTTTAGTCATGTTGTTTGATGTGTTGAAGAAGTCTGGCTTCAGTAGATTCTCCATCGTGTTGTAGCTCATGAAAGCCACAGCAGCTGATCCTGTGTGACAGAAAGAGAAAAACAAACTTGCATTAAATGCTTTGTTACAATAACAACAAAAGCAATCAAAAAAGTAAATGTGATTGTTTATCTTTTTTTAAATCTAAACATTTGGCATACTTTCTTTGTTGTTCTTGGCGATCCCAATGAGATCGATGTCCACAGAAGTATTTGTCGTGTCAAGCTGAGGGATTTTATTTAAAATGACATTTGGTCCAACCATGAAGACTTGACCCTCTGTTAAACACAAACAAGCAGTGCTATTTAATTCAATAATTTACTTTGAAAAAAAAAAAAAAAATATATATATATATATATATATATATATATATAAATAAAATAAAATAAATAATAATGACATTAAATAAATAAATATAATGATCATTTATTATTGTTGGGTTTTTAATCTCTGATTTAGTTTGAACTTTTCAGGTCGACTTTAATCTGCTATGTGAAAAAATTTATATGTAAAAAAAGTGCTTAGATGTTTTGATTTTAGGGACATTTGGACCTCAAGTTAAGAGCTGGAGCACTTGAGTATACAGTCTACTGTAAGATCTGACCTTTGACCTACAGATGCCCTAAAGTTAAAGGGTTTAAAGTTTGGTGTAACAGAATACGTTGACATGCTATATATAGATAATAAATATACACAGTACATATACATATATTATGTAAACAAAAACTTTTATTTTGAATGCGATTAATCGCAAAATAATGTGTTTTTTTAAACATAATATATGTATATGTACTGTGTATATTCATTATCTATATATAACTACACACACAAACAGTATATGTTTGAAAATATTTACGTTTATATATTTATATTTTCACATTCTTAAATTTTATAATATATATATTAATATATTTAATATAAATATAACATATTTTTCTTAAGTATATACATGTATGTGTTTGTATTTATTTATACATAATAAATATACACCGTATGCACATATATTATGTCAACAAAAATGTTTATTTTAGATGCGATTAATCGCGATTAATTGTTTGACAGCAATATTTTTTTTTTCAAATACTGTACATTATTGTAGGTCTTCTATGCCCCGCCTCTCTCAAATGCGTCATTTTCTACAAAGCCCCTCCTTCCAACAAGTCTGCTCTGATTGGCCAACTGACCCAGTGCATTGTGATTGGCCACACACCACAAGCACGCATCAGAAATGTAACGCCCCTTAAAATAATCTCAAGCTTCAGCTTTCCAGTTAGTTTTATCAGTTCAAGCCTGAGAGGAGAACAGAGTCGTGTAACAGACAAAGTAGTCAAATTTCCATCCAGTTTTTGCTCTGTTTTGTTATCGACAAAGAGAATATGCTTTAAAAAAAAACTTTGTGAAATTTGCCGTCTACAGCCTGTTTCCATCCAACTGGCCTTTTACCGATAAAATGGTGTGTGTGATGACGTCATCCCTAAAAAAAACGAATTGTTGTATAAGTTTTGGTTTGTCGCAAAAAAAAAAAAAAAAAGTTTTTGTTTAAATTTTACTTAATTTGTTTGTGCTGTTTTACTCATTTTGAATGGTTAATTTGTAATCATCTCATTTGATTAATTCTAATCAATTTTTATGTGTTGAATTTAATTTATAATATTGCTTGTAATCTGTTGACACAATTTTATTGAGTAAACATAGTGTATCATTTTTTACAGTGCAGTGTTTGTCTAATGAAACCAATATTTTCGTTTAAATTTTACTTAATTTAGAGCAATACTCTCATTGCGTGCTGTAGTTTCACAGGATTGGTTATTGAAAATCCAAACATATAAATAAATAAAAAAAAGTTGTTTTGAAGATAAACAGGTCAGCTCCTGACGATTATCTCATCATATGAAAACAGCCATTAGCTGCTCGCTGAACAGCACATGCATTGCTGTAGCGAGAGATCTAACACAGGAAGTCAAGGGTCAAGAGCCCAACTAAAGCAAACACTGACCTCCATGATGGTGGTATCATTTTAACCAATAAAATATCAACATCTGAGCCGCTGTAATTTTCAGTAACAGCAGGTGTTCATCACTAATGCACAATCATCATTTAATTAGTCACTTAATTATCTCATTAACTTTAACTCTTTGAGGACTTGGGATTTGACTCGAGACTCATTTGTTACTTGAAAGGAATGACTTGGTTCCTCCTCTGGTGAAATCAGCTGCTGAGTTCATGGGTGGAATAAACACATGGCAGGACTTTTACTTTCTGACCCCTGGACTATCCACTTCTGTCTGTAATATATCTGCTTGTTTTACACTCTTTGGCCACCAGGTGGTATTGTGAGCAAATGAAGCCACCAGAAATTAACCCTTTTGTGAACCAAGCTTAATGCTTCATGAAGCTTCATTTCACCATCACTAATACACATCACATCACCTTTTTCACAAATTCATGTTTTTGTTGTTTACATGGAGATGATACAGGCATCATGTTCAAAAGCTTGTGTTTTCAGGCCCCCAAAATGGAGTTATTGAAGACACCTGATGTTAACAAACAGAATCACTGAAGGAGAAAATCAAAAATTCTAGGTTACCATTATAGTGGTAATTACGGTGGCTTAGTTGGGCTCTTGTCTTGACGCTTGACTCTTCAGCGTTAGATTTTGTTTGGTTTCTGTAATTGAGTTAAAAAATAGTTTGATAAGCAAAGAAAGAAGGTTATCAAGTGATGATGGTCAAACGATTTGAACTTTTAAACTCATGTAGAGCCTGATGTATGAATTAGATTTGCTTTTATTAAAGCAGTTCTGTAGTTATACAGGATAAGACTTGGAATTGATTTA
Organism: Onychostoma macrolepis; assembly: GCF_012432095.1. Lineage (NCBI taxonomy): Eukaryota > Metazoa > Chordata > Actinopteri > Cypriniformes > Cyprinidae > Onychostoma > Onychostoma macrolepis. The sequence continues at coordinate 8,115,783 of NC_081155.1, forward strand.
ATAAAAAATGAGTACAAAACAGCGTTTCCAAGCACCGGCTGCTAACTGACTGTTTGGAATTATGAATATGAGCATAGTTCGTCTGTTAATATTATACACTTTTTTTGTTTGTTGTTTTTTTTTTTTTTTTTGTTACTCAGATGCAGGCAGTGCGCTGCATGAAACAAAAAAGTGATGTAGGTAAAACCACCGCATAGCCGTTCTTTAGAGTAATGTTAGATGCATGTTGATTTTATCAGACGATGTCATGATTATAAATGAGAGTGACTCCTGGTTAACATTTATTAATGGGTCGTGTTTAGTCACTATTTAGTGTGGAATTTTTGTACAATATTTGCTCATCATGACATTCTAAGGGCAATCTAAGTCAATTTACTGCAGTTTTTCCTCTCTCAATCAGTAGAAAATGTGGTTAACACCCGGTCATGCATGAAAAAAGAAAAAAAAAAATACCATCATATACCGTGAAACACGTATAATTTTGAAAAATACCTTGATATAAATTTTTGGTCATACCGCCCAGCACTACTGTCAACACTCCCGTTTTTCCCGGGAGTCTCCCGTATTTCACACCCATCTCCCGCCCCACTCCCGTTTTGTTATTTCTCCCGGGAAACTCCCGTAATTTGTATGGCCCAAATCTACTTATATGAATAATCACATCAATATTTTATTGCAAGGTTGTACAGTTGCCAGATCTTGTATGAAACCATTTGTGACCTCAACATGGCAACCTACAACCCAGTTGCGCTGTTGATTTCTGCGCAAGTAGTAGACACGGGAAGTTGGATCTAGTATCAGTGGTAGAAATGGAAGGAGAAGAGTCAGGTGGTGCTCCAGGGAAAAAAATAAATAAATATTAGTGTAAATTCAACAACAGCTGCAGGGAAGAATATAATTTCTTGTCCTGAAGCCATGTAAACAACGCCCACGCCTTTTCAAAGTGCATTGCACTAATTTTAATATCGGACACGATGGGAAAAACAACATATCTCAGCATATTAAATCACAGCGGCACATTCATGTAGCCGAGGCACAGAAGGGCAACACACAGGCTATAAACACATAATGTTAATGTTATGTACAATGTTACAATGTAATGTAGGGCTGGGCGATATGGCCAAAAAAATTGTCACAATATTTTTTTTTTTATATCAGTTGATATCGATAATTATCACGATAAATGTCAAATCTTTATTTCTGTCAAATTTAAAGGCAGCTTTTTGCTCCTGAATGAAAGTTGTAAAAACCAGACAGTTAATTATGGTTTTAAGGGGTCCAAATGCGTTCTATACAACTCTCATTGCTGAGCTCAACCGATGGTTGAAGTGTTGCTTTTCTTGTCTGAGTGTAACACTGATAGGGAATGCTTTGATCAGCCATTTTTTCAAGAGATAGGCCGGGTCACCAATTACATATAGAGGAATCCCCAAGCCATTAATGTGCCCTGAGTGTTAAAGCAAACAAATAAATAAAACATAATATAGTATGTTTATAAATGATGATTGTGCGTTAGTGATGAACACCTGCTGTTATTGAGATTTACAGAGGATCAGATGTTGATGTTTTATTGGTTAAAATAATACCACCATCATGGAGATCAGTGTTTGCTTTAGTTGGGCTCTTGACTCTTCACTCCTTGTGTTAGATCTTTTTCTGAAGCAATGCGTGTGCTGTTATAAAGCAGAGAGATCAGTGCTGTGCAGTGAGCAGCTATTGGCTGTTTTCATATGATGAGATAATCAACAGGCCTGTGTACATCCAAAATAATTTTTTTTTTTCTTTTTCATTTATTTGTTTGGGTTTTCAACAACCAACCATGTGAAACTACAGCATGCAGTGAAAGTGTTGTTAAACCTACGTAATGCATATAAATATTTAAACTCCAGTGCTATTTAGACACACACAGACATCGAGAACCAGCATATGAATATCAACAATGGTGACAATCAACAAAATGCTTCATGCTGCAATGCATGCTGGGTAACACCATAGCAAAAACTCCCATCATGCACTGCAGCATGAATAATTATTGCCACCATTGTTGAGGATCGTATGATAAGTGTTCATGTTTAAAAAGCCTGAGTGATATAGTTTTATTCTTTTTCCAATATTTAAGCATTATGGTGACATTTGTTTAATGGGATTTCTCTGCAGTTCTGTAATAGCTAGATGTCACCCAATTTTGTTGAAAAGTTTAATTTCCACCATTTCTTGTTTGTGTATTCAATTTTTTTTTTTTTTAAGAATCTCATAATTTAATGTAGTTGTATTTTTCAGTGTAAATTATTTAATTTGCTAATGTATAGATAATAACAATCACATTATTATAATTTAATTTATAGATCAAATGTAAGAAATGAAAGTTAATGAGATTAGTGGGAAAATGCCCTCTATAAATAAATAAAAATAATAAAAATAATAATAATCCTTTGGATAAAATATAAAAAACATGCAGATTTATAGCCTATGTCACAGCTGATAGAAAACCGATGAGAATATTGTATTAGAATAAATCATCCCAGTCAGCACGTGAGCATTAGATGATGTTTTATTGTTTTGTTTGACTTTACCATCGTGGTGAGTAGTGTTTGCTTTAGTTGGGCTCTTGACCCTTGACTTTATAACATCATATTTTTTGGGGCTGCCGTAACTGTGTTTGTAAAGCACATTTGTTATGGCAAAGAAACCCAAAAAGAGACTGCAACCAGGTGACATTGGTTCGTTACTGATGATAACAGCGCAACTATCACCTAGATTCAGTATGCAGTCTTTGTGAGAAATTATTAATCTAAAGTTTTTATAATAGCTCTGTGATTATACAGTATGGGACCCAGCAGTGTCATAATCAGTTATGAAGGATTTTAAAAGCATGGTAAGACAAAAATTTTGAACTACTGTGTCATTTAAACACAAAGAGAGACATCAAGAATCAGTGTATGAATCTCAACAATGGTGACAGTCAAAAGCTTCATGCTGCAATGCATGCTGGGTACCTAGTCTCTGTGCAGTGAGTGCACTTTGACCTCACATTAGTATGAGCTCACAGTGAGGACGCTGTGAGGTTACACTTTTAGCTCACTGTTACCTCACATTGTGACCTCATCACGAGTATCCTGGGAGCTCATGGTGACATCACTGTGAGATCAAATTGTTGACTGGGATAACATAGCTGGTAAATTTGATAGCTGATAGCTATAAATGCCTCGTTGTCCTATTTGTCCTCATTTGGAAGTCGCTTTGGAGAAAAGTGTCTGCTAAATTACTAAATGTAAATATATAAGCTCGATACCATAGAGCCCCCCCCACACACATAACAAATCTCAATTTAACCCTTGAATATAGTGGTACATTTTTTACAGTGCAATTAAACAGTTACTGTAGCTGTATTTGCTGCTGTCTAGACTAAATAAAGTCTCTGATATCATTTACAATCTATATTTCATCATCAATGATAATTTTGTCTTCACTTACCTACAGCAGCAAGAGTAAAACTGACGTTGCCACTCGTGTCTGTCGGCTTGACCAATGTAGAAATGAGTTTCTCGCTGGTTTTTAACATGCGGTTTCCATTGGAGGCTAGTTCAGTTGGGTTTGCTGCTGATGATGACTCTAAAATCTTTTCTGAAGTGTTGAAGGCCACAGTCAAAATGTCCGTCACAGTCTAATTTAATGATCAGAAAATTACAGTTCAAAAGAGTTACTGTACATGTAACTGTTAAGAAAGCCAGCCAGCACTGCTATGTCAGGCATATATCATCTAAGTTAGATTTGATGATTTGATGATTTTTATCTTGAAAATCCTTGATCAGTCACTTACATTCAAAGGAAGCACTTGAGCTGTAATGTTCTCTATCTGCTCAAGAAGATTTTGAAAACATCCTCCAGAGGTCTGACTCTGAAATCACAATTGAGCTTTATATTGTAAATAAAATCATGTTTAATCATGTTTTGCAATATTAATAGCAAACAAAAGTAAGTCTGTGCATGTAACCATCAACAATGAATAGAAAAGCACATTAAAATTTCAAATATATGCCAATGCACATCTTATTGCACTGTTCTTCTGACTATATTTGATAGAAGCTTTGAGTCCAACTCTTAAAACTTCAGTTTCAGAAACAAGACTTACGGTGCATACTTCTGGCAGAGTTATAGTTATAGCTGCAATGAAAGAAATCAGAATGAAGACAATATTAAAACAAAACAGCAAATTATATAGATGTCATTCGTGCAATATTATAAGAGCATATAGATCAAAAATAATTTTTTTATCTAAAAAGTCCTGTACTGATTGTTTTCTGTCTCATAACAAATAAAATAAAAATAAAAAACCTTTGAGTATTAGTATAATTTTTATTAGAGGCAAAGCACTGAAGGTGCAAAGGCACCTGTTATATTCTGTTAGTTTTCTCATATATATATTTGAAGTATAAGGCTCATCTCCCATTGGTTTACATGGAGAGGGTGGGGTTTATGACCTATACTGCAGCAAGCCACCAGATGGCAATCAAAATGTTTTGGCTTCACTTTTCAGGATGTGTGTGGCACACTTGGGCTGTATTCAGCCCCGACAAAACAGTGCAAAACGTTTATAAACGGAAACGGCAGGGCATTGAACACCCTGTTCTGAAGATGCAATAGTTGCAACTATGGCAGCTGAGAAGGTCTTTGTGTTCTTTTTGAAGAATTTTCAGAGCCTGATGAAATCGGTATATATACGTGTTTAATACTGAAAAATACACTCAATGTTACAGTCACTGCCCTTTCCGTCCAGAATAAAAGAGAACATCCCAATCGAGTGAAGGGATTTGTGGAAACTGTGGTTCCTAATTATTGTGATCCAACACTTGCCTCACATTTCAGGATGAAAAGACAAACATTTCAGGTGAAGGATAATCCACTTCTTACCTCCGAGACTGTGTTATGATCTATATGACCTTATTATTTATTGTGAGTATTAGGCTTATCATTATTGCTGATCACTGTTGTTGTGCTATGATATTGTAATATTTACCATTATATAATCAGAGGAGCATAGAAAAGTTTATGAAAGTGTCACTCCACAATACAATAGCAAAATATATAAATATAAATAGTATTTTTATGTTACATTAATCAGTGTCTAGCACACCTTCCTAAGGAAAGGATATGGACCAGACGACATTGCAATTACTACATGATATTTAGACAGACTTAAAGAAGTTCCAGATCTATACTTGTGCTCTTATTATTTCAGTTATATTGCCTTTAATGTAAATAAACGTGCAAACAATATACTTTCTCTTGTGAATTTATTTTGATGTTAATTGCATTTACTTACAAATTCATCATCATGCTGAGCTTGAACGTGCCCTTAATTTTAGATCATGTGCACAGAAAGGGAACAGCATCTCTTTCTTTTAGTATTAAGCTCAATCTTTACAGTGAAAGCCCTGCACAAATAATTCCATATTGTAACTTATTTAGGGCTGAATTCAGATCAAGTGAGCCATCAGTGTCACCGGCCCGCAGGTGGGCCCAATGGCGCACTTTTTTTTTCTTTTTTCTTTTTTCTCTATCACATATTTTAGTAATTTTTATAAATTGTATATAATGTGAAAACTTCTTAATTTATCCTGTGAAAACCATTTTTAAATCGGACCTTGCATTACCATGGAAATGGTACTTTTAAATCTTTCAGCGGTCTCCTCCTCTTAGTGTGTGGAGTCAAGTCTCATATTACAAAATTACGGTATTTGTGTATGTATTACGGTGTTTTAGAATCATTTTCTTTTTATCATCTTGACAAAATCCATATCGTCGGAAAGGTCTGGGTCTCAAGATTCCATATTTGGTGGTTTATTTTTTGATAGATGTAATATTGACAGAGAAATTTGTAATAGAAAAATGATGTGCACCTGGTGGCTGTTTATGCTATAACCCTCCCTAAATAAAGGGGGGGGGGGTTGGAAGAAAAAATTGCCACCATAATTGTGGTCATTATTTGCTTTAGTTGGACTCTTGAGCCTTTTGCCAATTGCAATTTTGTTTCACAGTAAACATTTGTGCAATGCTGATTCAAACCTTGAAGTAGTAGATTAGTTTATACTTTTGATGAAGGAACGTGCTTGGTTTAACTCTGTCTAGTTTTAGTATTTCTGTCTTCGGTCTTTGAAATACATTTGATTATTAAAAAAATAAAAGATATCTTATAAAGCAAATGACACCATAATGCTTCACTACTGAAATAATAATTAAAAATATATATATGTTGTTTAGGAAGAGCCTTTTAGACAAGAACATTAATCATATGCTCCTCAACAGTGGCGACAATAATTATTCATCCTGCATTGCATGATGGGACTTTTTGTTGATTATCGCCATTGTTGGGATTCATATGCTGGTTCTTACATTTTTTATACGCGTTGCATAGATTTAAAATTAATTCACCGTAGCTATTAAAGAAACACTTTGCTTGCACACTGTAGTGTCACAGGATTGATTATGCAAAACCTGAACATATAAATTAAACAAAGAAAACAACAGCACATGCAGTGTTACAGAGAAAAATCTAACACAGAAGTCAAGGGTCAAGAGCCCAACTAAAGCAGGCACTGATCTCCATGATGGTGGCATAATTTTAACCAATAAAACATCAACATCTGATCCTCTGTAATTCTCAATAACAGCAGGTATTCATCACTAATGCACAGTCATTATTTAATTAGTCACTTAATTATCTCTTTAACTTTAACTCTTTGAGGACTTGAGATTTGATTGTGACTTGAAAGGAATAGGCTTGTTTGGGATGAGCTAAATCTGCGCAGAACCGATCACCGGTGATCACTGCAAGATGCATGCCGGTTAGAAAAGTGTCAGAGTTACGTCCGCCTTGCTCTGATGTCATGCTGCCATGCGCCAAAAAACTCTCGCGAGGTGGTTGTGCTGGATTGAGCAGTCGCGCGCAGTTGCTCTCCACCGACTGCGCTGATCAAAAGCATGATGGGAAACGACTGACTGACGACACAGCTTAATTCTCATTGGTTCAGACAACCGTGATGCTGCGTTCTCTTCTAAAATGTTTTATTTTTTATCTGATTCCATGCTATGTATTTAAATTGTGCATGAATATCCCAAACACTATGACAGTGTGATCTCTGTGTGAGATATGTGATTGTTGTCATATTTTCTATAAAAATCTAAAATACATGTTTGAATTAAAATAAAAATGGATGATAAATACGGCTTTCATATGGAATTAAATAGCAAGCACTTTGAGTGTCTTGTTCATCATATTTATATTCATATAAAAGCAACAGAACTGAAATTATATCATGTTTATCAGCAGCACAGTGCATGAGTGAGAATAACGCAATATCTGCCTTTGATCTCGTTGGTATCTGTTCCACTTCGAGAGGACAAAACTGTCCGTCTTGACTGTGTTTATTTCACACCTCCCCTCACCGCAGCCGCCTACTCTCGCCTACATTTTAGGCGAGGCGAGGTACATCTCAAACAAGCCTAATGACTTGGTTCCTCCTCTGGTGCACAGTAAAACCTCCAGTGTTAAATCAACACTCCCAGTGTATATATAATCCACACTCATAGTGTTAAAAAAGTAACACTGAAGCAGTGTTAAAGTTAATGAGATAATTAGTTTAGTAATTGAGTGATGATTGAGCATTAATGAAGAACACCTGCTGTTAACAAACTGAACCATTGAAAAAAAGAGACGAAACGAGCAGAAAAACAAGATCTACAACTGACTTCAACCACGGCCTTAGATGAAATCAACACAAGATAAAAGAAGACATTAAATCTCTCAAGATCTCAGCAGAGGATGATTAAACAACTCCACAAACAGTATCACCTGCTTCACACGTTACTAACCAGATTGACTTTAGATGTTGATGTTTTAGTTTTGTTTGAATTACCATTATCGAGGTCAGTGTTTGCTTTAGTTGGGCTCTTGACCCTTGACTTAAAACATTACAGTTCCTTTGGCTGCCATAACAGCGTGTTTGTTTAGACATGTTAGTTATGGCAATCAGGTGTCGTTGGTTTGACTTCTATAAAGAAATCACCAGCATTTAGTGATGCACATAACTGTTTTCATGCAGAGCATTGTCACTGAGTGACTAAAATTTATTTTGTTCACATAAAATATAAAGCTTGATCCATCAGTTTTAAGATTAATCTGGAAGACTTTTGAAAGTAAATCGGCACTAAAAGGTTAAAACTGCATTATCATACAGACATCAAGACTCAGCATATGAATCTCAACAATGGTGACAATCAACATATTCAGATAAACAGATACTCTGTGAACATTACAAAACAAGCTACTAAAAGTCACAACAAAATAGCAAAACAAAAGGAAATGGTAAGAATAAAAGAAAATACTAAGACAACTGCATAATTTATTCATGTCGCATTGCATGCTGGGAGCCATGGATTAGTTTTGATTGGTGCTCCCAGAATGCACTGCAAAATGGAGCTTTATGTTGATTTTCACCATTATTGAGATTCATATGCTGATTCTTGAAGTCTGTGTGATGAAGAAAAGTACATTTTCAGTGCAGAATAAGTTTCAAAAGTCTTTCAGATTAAACTTTCAGGTCGTTATTTACAGAATCTCAATAACAAAGTTAACTAATAAATCTATCAGTGACTATACTCCAAATTAATTCAGTTACTCAAGCCACTATACGCTGATTACATCTTTATAAACGTAACCAACTACTGATCACATTTTCGCTCGGCTTTTTTTCTTTTCGCCATAACTAACATGTCTAAACAAACACGCAGTTATGGCAGCCAAAGTAACTGTAATGCTTTAAGTCAAGGGTCAAGAGCCCAACTAAAGCAAACACTGACCTCGATAATGGTAATTCAAACAAAACTAAAACATCAACATCCAAAGTCAGTCTGGTTAGTAACGTGTGAAGCTGGTGATGATGTTTGTGGAGTTGTTTATTAATCATCCTCTGCTGAGATCATGAGAGATTTAATGTCTTCTTTCTTGTGTTGATTTCATCTAAGGCTGTGACTGAAGTCAGTTGTAGTTCTTGTATTTCTGCTCGTCTTGTCTCTTTTTTTCTCTTTCTTTCAGTGATTGAGTTTGTTAACAGCAGGTGTTCTTCATTAATGCTCAATCATCACTCAATTATTAAACTAATTATCTCATTAACTTTAACACTGCTTCAGTGTTACTTTTTTAACACTCTGAGTGTGGATTATATATACACTGGGAGTGTTGATTTAACACTGGAGGTTTTACTGTGTGAAATCAGCTGCTGAGTTCATGGGTGGAATAAACATATGGCAAGACTTTTACTCTTTGGTCCCTGGACTTTCCACCTCTGTTTATTATTTGTTACAGGATTGATGTTGTGGGTTTGTGAGTTTGAGGGTCTCAGTTACTCACCTGTTAAAATGTTCAGATTCACTTCAGTGTAGGAATCTCCACTGATATGGATATCAACTGCACAGTAGTACGTCCCAGAATCCAATTTACTCAGATCTCTGATGGTCACAGTGAAAGCTGCTGCTCTTGTGTCGTCATACAGAGAGAATCTTCCAGAGTCAACCCATTTGTTTTTAGTATTAGTCTTGATTAGGTCTGTGCACACTGACCACTGTCCTCGACAAAAATACTTTGCATGTGCTGTATATTGTCTATCATATCTGCATGTGATGTTGACTCTTTCTCCTGAATATCCCCTCACACTGATGGAGCTCAACACACCTACAACAAACCAGCATCTTAATACAACAATAATATATTTACACAAGACTTGCTTTCAAAGTTTTTCAAATCCATTTCAACAACATGAGTGAAGTCTCTGTGGTGTTTTTAGTGATTAACTGTGAGTTCAGATTCTCACCAGGAATCATCAGCAGAGTGAAGGTCCAGATGATCTTCATTCTTCTCTCTTATTCAATGATCTTCTCTGTTGTTATTAGATTCAGTTCTTCTGAAGCTCTCGATGTGTGTTCAGATGAGTTTGAGTGTTTCTTTCCTGGTTACATGTTTAACATCATTCTCTCAGATGAATGTGACAGAGACGCCCATTTCCTCTGAGAGAGAGATAATAATAAAAGAGAAGTGATGATAATGCATATTCACATAAACATGCAAGACTCGTGGACATTTGAAAATTCAGCTTTGTTTTCAAAGCATTATTTGAGAGATTTCTACAAAAATATCGATCTAGAATTTTTATTCAGACTAGAATCTCAAACACTATATAAGTAATTAAGACAGTTGCTGTGTCCCAATTCGCCTACTTATACTATGCCCTAAAAGTATGTACTCTTTTTGTGAAGAAAAAGTACATACTTTTGAGTATGTATCAGAATAGTAGGCAAGCTTTGGGACAAACTACTTCGTCATAGCTGTGTCTTTAAAGGATGCTCTGTTGCTTAGTTACGTGCATCCTGTAACTGTTTAAACTGCCCTGTCAATCATCTTGTCACAGTTAACTTCATCCACATTTCGTTTAATTTGATTTCATACCGTATTGGAGAGAAATAAAGAAGCACATCGCGGGTCTTTCATGTCAAGAACCCTGCTCATGTGTCTGCATAATGATGCATTTGAAAGTTAATGACCAAATGTATCATTATAAAAGTTCACAGCCCAGTCAACACGTGAGATCACGCGACGGTCACAATGATGTCACACCATTCTCATAAGGTGATAATCCCAGTGTGAGTAATATGTGAACTCGTTGTGAATTCAAAATGTTGAGCAGGTTAAGAGGAGGCAGTTCAAATATCAGTCACCGGGGGGGCATTCTACTTCCTGTTTCTCAACACTATCACAGAGATATCACAGTGCTCTCACATGATGAGCTCATGAGTGCACGCCCAGCTAACAGATTTCTGTTATAAGAACCTTCTCCAAACATACAACTGACTTCCAGACACAGCCTTCGATTAAATCAACTTAAATAAAAGAAGACATTAAATCTCTGATAATCTCAGCAGAGAATGATTAAACAACTCCACAAACAGCATCACCAGCTTCACTCATTACTAACCAGACTGACTTTATTTCTGATATCTACAAAAGCGCTTATTGAGAATTAGATGTTTTATTGTTTTGTTTGATGTTACCATCAACGTGATTAGTGTTTGCTTTAGTTGGGCTCTTGACCCTTAACTTTATAACATTATGTTTTTGGGGGGGCTGCTGTAGCTGTGTTTGTAAAGCACATTTGTTATGGCAAGAAATACCAAAAAGAGACTGTAACCAGGTGATATTGGTTTGTTGATGTTAGCAAAATATGCAGTATGCAGTCTTTGTGAGATGTTATTAGTGTAAAATTTTAATTATAACAGCTTTTTGATTATACAGTTTTGGATCAAAATTATGAAGCATTTTAAAAGCATGATAAGTCACAAACTTTCTAAACTATGGTGTCATTCAAAAACAAAGAGAGACATCAAGAATCTGTTTATGAATCTCAACAATGGTGACAATCAAAAGCTTCATGCTGCAATGCATGCTGGGTACCTAGTCTCTGTGCATTGAGTGCACTTTGACCTCACATTAGTATGAGCACACAGTGAGGGTGCTGTGAGGTTACACTTTTAGCTCACTGTTACCTCACATTGTGACCTCATCATGAGTATCCTGGGAGCTCATGGTGACATCACTGTGAGATCAAATTGTTGATTGGGAGTGTTACTGCAGATGACATATAACGTGGATAACATTAAATACTTTTTTTTTTTCATCAGATTAGACATTGATTATTTATCAATCAAATCCCTTTCTCTGTCTGTCGGTCGTAGTTTGTAGTTTTTTAACACTTTTTATGCGTGTTTGTTATTCTGATCGAATCCTCGTCCACAGCGCAATGTGTTGTGGGCAATATTAGCCGTTAGAGTGTGCATCGATCTGCACTTCGAATTCTAACCAGAAGTAGTAAGCCATCCGGGAATCTTTGGCAAACTTTTTTTTCATACTATGATTTGGGACATACTAATTCTATTTTCGAATACTATTTAGGACGCATAGTATGCGAATTGGGACGCAGCAAGTGACATCTAGTGGACACATGTGCAAGCATCAACTGTTACCATGGTGACCAAATAAGCACATTGATTGATTACAATAGCTGTGAAATCAAAATTCACTGTTCCTTTTCATGGCACATTGCAGTATTTATTATAAACAATTTGTCTGTGCATATCATTTTATTTATCTATTTATTTAACACTAGAACCGCCACAGGGGTAAATTTTTCCCTTTGCTGTTTTTCAAATGTACATGCAGGTTTTCAATAAAACACTCAAGTCTCTCAGTCATTTACTTTTGCTAAAATTGTGTAATTTACAATCACCTGGTGTTAAAAATTGTTGAGATAAAACCAGATCAAAAAACGAGGCATTTATACCTATCAGTGCCGCGTGGGTCAAATTTACCCACTATAATGCATGTATTTTCACGCTGTCATTTTCGCGCCCCTAATATTTAAACATTGTGCATTGCTGCTAGACAATGCCTTTCACTGAATTAGCAGTTATCGGTTTCATAAATAAAGTCATAATGGATAAAAGAAGGCGATTTATGGATGCCGAAGAGATATTAGAAGCTCTAAATACCATGAGTGATGGAGAGTCTGATGGTGGTGAGATCAGTGATTCAGTGAGTCCTGACTGAATTAGACTGACTGAGTCTGTACTTCAGGACAGGATTGCTACTATAGTTACAGAGGTTGAGCATCAATAAACTTTGCATGTAAAATAATTTTCTTTAGTCAGTCATCTCCCACAGTTGCGGAGAGTGCCCTATTGGCAGAGGCTATTTACACTAATGCCACCCAAAAACATAAAGAACAAAATAAATAATGTAACCTCAGTGGTACAGCGGATGAGATGCATAGCCGGAGTATTTTTGACGCAAATGACTAGAGTGCGAATCCTCCTTTTACCAGTTCGTTTTTCTCTTTTTTTCTCATCACATCGCAGATTGGAAAGGCATTTATTTTCAGTAAAACCCAAATAAAATTTTCCCAATGAAATGGCATCCATTTAATACATTTGAAAATACACTCTTTTGCAATTCGTATTATTATTGCATACTTTTAAAATACTTTTTCCTACTACAATACTGAGGTGCAAGTATATCACACTATTTCCACTATAGGTATAAATAGCATCTAAATACTGCAAATAAAGTATTTTTTTTTATATGCAAATATCATATATGGATATTTTCACTTAGTGCAAATAGTCACTGCCTCATTATTATGCCTTTTGGCTTGTAACTTTTCTGACTGCCATACACTCAAAAAAATGATTTGGTCTAATTTGCGCCAGTGTTCATGTGTTTCCACACTACAGAGTGTTCAAGTAGAATTGAAGCAGTGCTGGAGTTAAGGAGATAATTATGTGATGATTGATCATTAATGATGAACACCTGCTGTTATCAAGAAGAATCACCGAAGGAAAGAGAAACACAAGAACTACAACTGACTTCAGCCACAGCTGAAGATGAAATCAACTGAAAAAAAAGAAGACATTAAATCTCTCAAGATCTGATTAAACAGCATCAGACTGACCAGATTGACTTTATTTCTGTCAGACTTCTAGAGAAGCTCTTATTGAGAATTAACAGAGGTTTAGATGCTTTATTGTTTTGTTTGAAATCACCATCAAAGAGACCAGTGTTTCCTTTTGTTGGGCTCTTGACCCTTGACATTTTGGTGCTAATATTACGCTGGTTGCTTTAATTGTGTGATCATTTAAAACACACTTAGCTTAACCTCTTAACTGTCACCGTCCACCCTGTGGGACGCCTACCTTTACTTCACTATTTTACAATTAAATCCTAATCTAATCATGACAAACTATATATCGTTGGAAAGGTCTAAGACTCCTAAATAGGTATTTTACCACTTTTTCTGTTAAAAAATTATGTAGGAAAAGTAATAGATTAATTTATGACCAGAGGTGTCAAATCCAGGGTCAGAAAGTAAAAGTCCTGCCATGTGTTTATTCCACCCATGAACTCAGCAGCTGATTTCACCAGAGGAGGAACCAACTCATTCCTTTCAAGTCACAAGCAAGTTTCGAGTCAAATCCCAAGACCTCAACGAGTTGAGGTAATTAAGAGATAATTGAGAGACTAATTAAATGTTGATTGTGCATTAGTGATGAACACCTGCTGTTATTGAGAATTACAGAGGATCAGATGTTGATGTTTTATTGGTTAAAATGATGCCACCATCATGGAGATCAGTGTTTGCTTTAGTTGGGCTCTTGACCCTTTTAGTAACTGAGAATGGATTGCTTTTAAGCAATTGAAATATTGCTTCACAACAAACATTTGCACATTGCTGAATTAAAAGCTTGAGGAAGCAGATGAGCTTACACTTTTGGCTTTTATGTCACTTGAATGAACATCATGAAGGTGTCTCTCTTTGGTTTATTTACTGACGTTCAGCCGTTACAGAACTGCAGGAATTTACTATTAAACAAATGCCATCGTAATATTAAATATTGGAAAAAATTAAGAATTATATTGCTCAGGCTTTTAGACATGAACACTTATCATACGATCCTCAACAGTGGTGACAATAATTATTCATACTGTGGTGTTACCCAGCATGCATTGCAGCATGAAGCATTTTGTTGATTGTCACCATTGTTGAGATTCATACGCTGGTTCTTGATGTCTGTGTGTGTCTGAGTAGGACTGGAGTTTAAATATTTAAATGCATTAGATTTAAAATTCTTTCTCTATAACTGCTACAGCAGTAAATTCATTGCGCACTGTGGTTTCACAGAGTTGTTTATTCAAAAGCAGAACATAAATTAAAAAAATGAAAAATGTTGTATGTGTATATATATATATATATATACACACAGTATATTGGATGCAAACAGGTAAGCACCTGATGATTACCTCATCATATGAAAACAACTAACAGTTGCTCACTGCACAGCACTGATCTCTCCGCTTTACAACAGCACATGCATTGCTACAGAGAGATCTAACACAGGAGTCAAGGGTCAAGAGCCCAACTAAAGCAAACACTGATCTACATGATGGTGGTATCATTTTAACCAATAAAACATCAACATCTGATCCTCTGTGATTCACAGTAACAGCAGGTGTTCATCACTAATGTTACGACCCCGGTCTAGGGTCAGGGAAGGCAACATAAATAAAGAATTCTGAGATCATACTCTGTATTGGTGAATTTATTTTCTTGTTTTTAAATCTCACTTATAGTAACACAGTAAAAAGGCTCTCTCTTCGGGAGTGGGCAAAGCCAAAACAACAAACAAAATATAACACTAACTATGCCCAGGGAGTCTAAATAATCTAAGTAAAGAAAAAAAGAAACAAATGACAGCATTCTTCCCTGACTCCCTACCTAAACCAAAAACAGGAGAAAACGTAGTTTACAATAAAGAAAAACGGCACCCAATCCCTACAGCCTTATTAGTAACAAAAACAAAAGAAAATAAGTTTCATTAAAAAGACAAAATCAGGAAACTATAAATCAACACTATAACAAAGACCAAAGTAAACTCAATTACACACTGCACAAATTATTCACTCAGAAAAGACCAATACTATGTCACCACAAAGATCAATTCACAACACACAATAATGCCAACAACTCTCTCTCTCTTTCTGGCTTCCACTTCCAACGTCCCACTATTTCAAAAGACGCTGGATTTCCCCGGGACGAATCAGCAGATGCGTCTTCACGTCCAATTAGGGCGGAGTCACCTAAGAGCGAGAGAGAGAGAAAAAGAGAGAGAAAAAGAGAGAGATACGTCCCCAGACGTAACACTAATGCACAATCATCATTTAATTAGTCTCTCAATTATCTTTTAATTACCTCAACTCGTTGAGGTCTTGGGATTTGACTCGAAACTTGCTTGTGACTTGAAAGGAATGAGTTGGTTCCTCCTCTGGTGAAATCAGCTGCTGAGTTCATGGGTGGAATAAACACATGGCAGGACTTTTACTTTCTGACCCTGGATTTGACACCTCTGTTTATGACAAGAGTGCACCTGAAAAAAATCTACATCATGACATGAATTCTGACCTTTGTCACAGAAAGTCTTCTTAGTTGCCTTTTTCTCTATCACGAATTAGAAATCATAAGAAATTATTTATCAGTAGAAAACTTAAAATTTCAAAATTCATCCTTTGAAACCCATTTTAAAATCAGACATTGCATTACCATGTAAATGGTACATTAAAATCATGTTACAAAATATTTTCATTCATGAATTATAAAAAATTAAGTTTGGATAGTGCACTATAATGTCTCTGTTCAAAACTGTGGGTGACAGTTAAGGGGTTAATCAGCGAAGCCGAGTGAAAAAGAGTTGTGGGTAGATCTTGTCACTGGTCCCTGACCTCATTTCAAGTCCAGTTTCTGATTATATAGACGTTATACTGTTTTCGATTTTTTCGTAGCTTCATATTTTGCAGTATTGTAAATATCAGATAATTTGAATAATTTACGAATCACTTTGTGCACAGAGTTTTCATCTGCATCAATACAAAGACCACAGACATCAAGAATCAGTGTATGAATCTCAACAATGGTGACAGTCAAGAAAATATTCAGATAAAACTCTGAACATCACAAAACAAGCTACTAAAAGTCACAACTATAACAGCATATGTAAAATAAAATAGTAAGAATAAAAGAAAATAATCAGACAATTCAGCTGCGTTGTTTATTCATGCTGCAATGCATGCTGGGATACATGGGAGAGTCTTGTACTATGCTGGTACCCAGCATGCATTGCAACATGAAGCATTTTGTTGACTGTAACCATTGTTGAGATTCATACGCTGATTCTTGATGTCTGTGATCTTTGCATTGCTACAGATGAAAAGTTTTTGAGCACAAAGTGATTTGTAAATTATTTAAATTATCTGATTTTACAAGACTACTACACCTGAAGCTATATAAAAAATCTAAAGCAGTACTACATCCATACAATCAGATGTTGGACTTGAAATGAGATCAGTGGATCATTTGCCCACAACTCTTTTTTTTTTTTTTTCTTAGCTTTGCTGGCTAAACGAAGTGTGTTCTATATAAACACACAATTAAAGCAACCAGTGTAATATTAACACCAACATGTCAAGGGTCAAGAAAAAAAAAAAAAAGAGTTGTGGGCAAATGATCCACCGATCTCATTTCAAGTCCAACATCTGATTGTATGGATGTAGCACTGCTTTAGATTTTTTATATAGCTTCAGGTGTAGTAGTCTTGTAAAATCAGATAATTTAAATAATTTACAAATCACTTTGTGCTCAAAAACTTTTCATCTGTAACAATGCAAAGATCACAGACATCAAGAATCAGCGTATGAATCTCAACAATGGTTACAGTCAACAAAATGCTTCATGTTGCAATGCATGCTGGGTACCAGCATAGTACAAGACTCTCCCATGTATCCCAGCATGCATTGCAGCATGAATAAACAACGCAGCTGAATTGTCTGATTATTTTCTTTTATTCTTACTATTTTATTTTACGTATGCTGTTATAGTTGTGACTTTTAGTAGCTTGTTTTGTGATGTTCAGAGTTTTATCTGAATATTTTCTTGACTGTCACCATTGTTGAGATTCATACACTGATTCTTGATGTCTGTGGTCTTTGTATTGATGCAGATGAAAACTCTGTGCACAAAGTGATTCGTAAATTATTCAAATTATCTGATATTTACAATACTGCAAAATATGAAGATACGAAAAAATCGAAAACAGTATAATGTCTATATAATCAGAAACTGGACTTGAAATGAGGTCAGGAACCAGTGACAAGATCTACCCACAACTCTTTTTCACTCGGCTTCGCTGGTTAAGCTAAGTGTGTTTTAAATGATCACACAATTAAAGCAACCAGCGTAATATTAGCACCAAAATGTCAAGGGTCAAGAGCCCAACAAAAGGAAACACTGGTCTCTTTGATGGTGATTTCAAACAAAACAATAAAGCATCTAAACCTCTGTTAATTCTCAATAAGAGCTTCTCTAGAAGTCTGACAGAAATAAAGTCAATCTGGTCAGTCTGATGCTGTTTAATCAGATCTTGAGAGATTTAATTTCTTCTTTTTTTTCAGTTGATTTCATCTTCAGCTGTGGCTGAAGTCAGTTGTAGTTCTTGTGTTTCTCTTTCCTTCGGTGATTCTTCTTGATAACAGCAGGTGTTCATCATTAATGATCAATCATCACATAATTATCTCCTTAACTCCAGCACTGCTTCAATTCTACTTGAACACTCTGTAGTGTGGAAACACATGAACACTGGCGCAAATTAGACCAAATCATTTTTTTGAGTGTAGGCAACCCAGTCAACAATTTGATCTCACAGTGATGTCACCATGATCTCCCAGGATACTCGTGTTGAGGTCACAAAGTGAGGCCACAGTGAGCTAAAAGTGTAACCTCACTAGGTACCCAGCATGCATTGCAGCATGAAGCTTTTGATTGTCACCATTGTTGAGATTCATACAACAATTATTGATGTCTCTCTTTGTGTTTAAATTACACACTAGTTCAAGATATTAGTTGTTATCATCAGAAACAAACCAATATCATCTGGCTGTAGTCTCTTTTTTTTTTTTTGCCATAACAAATGTGCTTTTCAAACACAGTTATAGCAGCCCCAAAAAACATAATGCTGTAAAGTCAAGGGTCAAGAGCCCAACTAAAGCAAACACTACTCACCACGATGGTAATGTCAAACAAAACAATAAAACATCATCATCTAAATCTCTGTTAATTCTCAATAAGCGCTTTTGTAGATGTCTGACAGAAATAAGAACCCCGCTCATCTTTTTGAGTTCACAATGAGCTCATATATTACTCACACTGTGAGGATCACCGTATGAGAATGTTGTGTTGTCACTGTGATCATCGCGTGACCTCATGTGTTGACTGGGAAGCAATCTCTATTTGGCCTATGTATGTGTAGCATACTGCATATGGAGAACTGTCAGTCCTTTCATTCAAATGTTAACACTTTATGATAAATAAAACTAATTTTATTAATTTGTATATTCATTAAAATTAATAGGAAAAAGAAGCCTAAGCCTACAGTGACAATAAGCAACAGTTAACATGAATTAAGTTGAATCAAATTGATTGTGAAAGTCGTTTCAACTTAAACTGACTCAGGAAGTTGTTTGTTGCCATGACCTTTTGATCATATTATTACCTGTAACATGTCTGTGCCTTACCAAAATCAAGAATTAACGACCATTTCTACAGCCATTGCAAAGATACAGAGAAAGATCGAGAGCGTCTATTTACCTCAGCAGCAACCAATCTCAAATTCTCACATCTGCAGCACTTATTTTGATCTTTAATATTAGATCTTTCCAATTATTGGAACAAAATTAATGCTTAAGGTTGATTCAGTATTACTCTTAATGAAAAAAATTAAATAAAATCCCACACACAACAACAGCAATACTACAATGACAAATAGCATAATTATTTTGAGGCTGATGAAGTGATAATTGTTAAAAGTAATGTTTTGCATGTAGTATTTCAGACTTGTTGAGACTGTGTCTTAATGACCGCACCAGGAGTTAATGACACAGAAGCCTGCTTGTGTGAGGAGGAGGCGGCGATTTTCTAAGCTTCTTCAGAAGAGAGGGAAAGACGGTTAAGCCAAGTAAACTTCATAATTCCATCATGTTATTATTTTTATTTATTTATTTAACTAAGAGTAAAAGAATGTGTGTTTGTTTTTTGTAGATGTTGAAAGCCTGAGACATAGGAGAGCATCATTGTTTTCAGATTGATGTAAGTTATTTTAGAAAATAAATGTTTCTGTTGTCTCCTGCCTGTTTACTTCACATTTTGAACAGTATGATTGCGTGTTCATATTTTATGTAAACCATTGATATCTGTGATTTTCATTGCAGAACTCAAACTAACTTTGGAGTTTTCTGATTTGGAGACCCTTACCAAAGAGTAGTATACTTCGAGTTTATTTTATTAACCCCTTAACTGTCACCCACAGTTTTGAACAGAGACATTATAGTGCACTATCCAAACTTAATTTTTATAATTCATGAATGAAAATATTTTGTAACATGATTTTAATGTACCATTTACATGGTAATGCAATGTCTGATTTTAAAATGGGTTTCAAAGGATGAATTTTGAAATTTTAAGTTTTCTACTGATAAATAATTTCTTATGATTTCTAATTCGTGATAGAGAAAAAGGCAACTAAGAAGACTTTCTGTGACAAAGGTCAGAATTCATGTCATGATGTAGATTTTTTTCAGGTGCACTCTTGTCATAAACAGAGGTGTCAAATCCAGGGTCAGAAAGTAAAAGTCCTGCCATGTGTTTATTCCACCCATGAACTCAGCAGCTGATTTCACCAGAGGAGGAACCAACTCATTCCTTTCAAGTCACAAGCAAGTTTCGAGTCAAATCCCAAGACCTCAACGAGTTGAGGTAATTAAGAGATAATTGAGAGACTAATTAAATGATGATTGTACATTAGTGATGAACACCTGCTGTTACTGTGAATCACAGAGGATCAGATGTTGATGTTTTATTGGTTAAAATGATACCACCATCATGTAGATCAGTGTTTGCTTTAGTTGGGCTCTTGACTCTTGACTCCTGTGTTAGATTTCTCTGTAGCAATGCATGTGCTGTTGTAAAGCAGAGAGATCAGTGCTGTGCAGTGAGCAATTGTTAGTTGTTTTCATATGATGAGGTAATCATCAGGTGCTTATCTGTTTGCATCCAATATACTGTGTGTATATATATATACACATACAACATTTTTCATTTTTTTTATTTATGTTCTGCTTTTGAATAAACAACTCTGTGAAACCACAGTACGCAATGAATTTACTGCTGTAGCAGTTATAGAGAAAGAATTTTAAATCTAATGCATTTAAATATTTAATCTCCAGTCCTACTCAGACACACACAGACATCAAGAACCAGCATATGAATCTCAACAATGGTGACAATCAACAAAATGCTTCATGCTGCAATGCATGCTGGGTAACACCACAGTATGAATAATTATTGTCACCACTGATGAGGATCGTATGATAAGTGTTCATGTCTAAAAGCCTGAGCAATATAATTCCTAATTTTTTCCAATATTTAATATTACGATGGCATTTGTTTAATAGTAAATTCCTGCAGTTCTGTAACAGCTGAACGTCAGTAAATAAACCAAAGAGAGACACCTTCATGATGTTCATTCAAGTGACATAAAAGCCAAAAGTGTAAGCTCATCTGCTTTCTCAAGCTTTTAATTCAGCAATGTGCAAATGTTTGTTGTGAAGCAATATTGCAATTGTGCAATCCATTCTCAGTTACTAAAAGGGTCAAGAGCCCAACTAAAGCAAACACTGATCTCCATGATGGTGGCATCATTTTAACCAATAAAACATCAACATCTGATCCTCTGTAATTCTCAATAACAGCAGGTGTTCATCACTAATGCACAATCAACATTTAATTAGTCTCTCAATTATCTCTTAATTACCTCAACTCGTTGAGGTCTTGGGATTTGACTCGAAACTTGCTTGTGACTTGAAAGGAATGACTTTGTTCCTCCTCTGGTGAAATCAGCTGCTGAGTTCATGGGTGGAATAAACACATGGCAGGACTCTGTAATGCATATAAATATTTAAACTCCAGTGCTAGTTAGACACACACAGACATCAAGAACCAGCATAAGAATCTCAACAATGGTGACAATAAACAAAATGCTTCATGCTGCAATGCATGCTGGGTAACACCATAGTAAAAACTCCCATCATGCACTGCAGCTTGAATAATTATTGTCACCATTGTTGAGGATCATATGATAAGTGTTCATGTATAAAAGCCTGAGTGATGTTATTCTTCTTTTTTCCAATGTTTAAGCATTAGGGTGACACTTCTTTAATAGGACTTTTTTGCGGTTTTGTAGTAGCTGGATGTCAGCCAATAAACCAAAGAGAAACACCTTCATGATGTTCATTCAAGTGACTTAAAAGCAGAAGGTGTAAGCTCAACTGTTCCCTCAAACTTTTAATTCAGCAATGTGCAAATGTTCGTTGTGAAGCAATATCACAATCGTTTAAAATTAAACCATTTTCTATTATTAAAAGGATCAAGAGCCCAACTAAAGCAAACACTGATCTCCATGATGGTAGCATCATTTTAACCAATAAAACATCAACATCTGATCCTCTGTAATTCTCAATAACAGCAGGTGTTCATCACTAATGCACAATCATAATTTAATTAGTTAATTATTTACATTGCATTTACACTGCATGGCTCAAGTGACCCAATTCCGATTTTTTCCTCCCATGTGGCACAGATCGGATATGGCCCACGACCGTGTAAGCAGGAAAAAAATCACATGAATTCCGATATTCTCAGATCGGTTTCAGGCCTCATTCATATGTGGAAATAAATCAGATTTGAATCGGATCCGTGCATTTGCGCCTGCCGTGTAAGCGGGCAGATCGGATCTTCCCCTGTAAATGCGACTCCTACGTCATTGAAAAGTGAGGTTTTTGAAACATTTATGTTTACAGACATAAAAAATGAAACATCTCTAGTTGAGTAGCAGAGTATTAATTTCGTTCGTTTGTGTTAAATAAAAGGCGATTTGACGCTGAAATGTGTTACTTTTGAAATCACGCTGAGTGCTCATTCCTGCTGTTATCAGTTTTGACGGCTCGCGCTCAGATGAGCGCTTCAGTCCTGTTCGTTCAGTTGAAACCACAAAATAAAATACACACAAACATATCCCTGCCTTTGATATACAATCACTGATGAACGCATTTAGTTTTAATTACTAAAAAAACACAGACGATGTGACATGCTTAATATCTACCACCTGAGTATTATTCCACTCGCAAGCTTTCAGCGGAGCTGCGTACACTGTCCTGAAGAATTTGTACTAGGATATATAATTATTTTGATGTATAGATGTAACTATTGCATTAAAAACGTTTCTATATGAATTCCATGTCAATAAATTAAACAATGTACCATTCAAATTGATTTGTGATGTCATATATGCTATTTTTGGCTTGTTTCACCAAGTGCAGTGTAAAAGGCACACATCGGATACAGGTCACTTTTAAAAGAAATGTAAGCACGCCGTCCAAAAAATCGGATATAGTCACAAAATCGGAATTGGCCATCAAGACCTGCAGTGTAAATGCAGCCTTTGAGGACTTGGGATTTGACTTGAGACTTGAAAGGAATGACTTGGTTCCTCCTCTGGTGAAATCAGCTACTGAGTTCATAGGTGGAATAAACAAATGGCAGGACTTTTACTTTCTGACCCCTGGACTATCAACCTCTGTCTGTAATATATCTGCTTGTTTGACAATCTTTGGCCACCAGGTGGTATTGTGAGCAAATTAAGCCACCAGAAATTAACCCTTTTGTGAACCGCTTGGCTGAAAAGTTTAACCTCTTAACTGTCACCGTCCACCCTGTGGGACGCCTACCTTTACTTCACTATTTTACAATTAAATCCTAATCTAATCATGACAAACTATATATCGTTGGAAAGGTCTAAGACTCCTAAATAGGTATTTTACCACTTTTTCTGTTAAAAAATTATGTAGGAAAAGTAAAAGATTAATTTATGACCAGAGGTGTCAAATCCAGGGTCAGAAAGTAAAAGTCCTGCCATGTGTTTATTCCACCCATGAACTCAGCAGCTGATTTCACCAGAGGAGGAACCAAGTCATTCCTTTCAAGTCACAAGCAAGTTTCGAGTCAAATCCCAAGACCTCAACGAGTTGAGGTAATTAAGAGATAATTGAGAGACTAATTAAATGTTGATTGTGCATTAGTGATGAACACCTGCTGTTATTGAGAATTACAGAGGATCAGATGTTGATGTTTTATTGGTTAAAATGATGCCACCATCATGGAGATCAGTGTTTGCTTTAGTTGGGCTCTTGACCCTTTTAGTAACTGAGAATGGATTGCTTTTACGCAATTGCAATATTGCTTCACAACAAACATTTGCACATTGCTGAATTAAAAGCTTGAGGAAGCAGATGAGCTTACACTTTTGGCTTTTATGTCACTTGAATGAACATCATGAAGGTGTTTCTCTTTGGTTTATTTACTGAAGTTCAGCTGTTACAGAACTGCAGGAATTTACTATTAAACAAATGCCATCGTAATATTAAATATTGGAAAAAATTAAGAATTATATTGCTCAGGCTTTTAGACATGAACACTTATCATACGATCCTCAACAGTGGTGACAATAATTATTCATACTGTAGTGTTACCCAGCATGCATTGCAGCATGCAGCATTTTGTTGATTGTCACCATTGTTGAGATTCATACGCTGGTTCTTGATGTCTGTGTGTGTCTGAGTAGGACTGGAGTTTAAAATATTTAAATGCATTAGATTTAAAATTCTTTCTATAACTACTACAGCAGTAAATTCATTGCGTACTGTGGTTTCACAGAGTTGTTTATTCAAAAGCAGAACATAAATTAAAAAAATGAAAAATTTTGTATGTGTATATATATATATATATATATATATATATACACACAGTATATTGATGCAAACAGGTAAGCACCTGATGATTACCTCATCATATGAAAACAACTAACAGTTGCTCACTGCACTGATCTCTCCGCTTTACAACAGCACATGCATTGCTACAGAGAGATCTAACATAGGAGTCAAGGGTCAAGAGCCCAACTAAAGCAAACACTGATCTACATGATGGTGGTATCATTTTAACCAATAAAACATCAACATCTGATCCTCTGTGATTCACAGTAACAGCAGGTGTTCATCACTAATGCACAATCATCATTTAATTAGTCTCTCAATTATCTCTTAATTACCTCAACTCATTGAGGTCTTGGGATTTGACTCGAAACTTGCTTGTGACTTGAAAGGAATGAGTTGGTTCCTCCTCTGGTGAAATCAGCTGCCGAGTTCATGGGTGGAATAAACACATGGCAGGACTTTTACTTTCTGACCCTGGATTTGACACCTCTGGTCATAAATTAATCTATTACTTTTCCTACATAATTTTTTAACAGAAAAAGTCGTAAAATACCTATTTAGGAGTCTTAGACCTTTCCAACGATATATAGTTTGTCATGATTAGATTAGGATTTAATTGTAAAATAGTGAAGTAAAGGTAGGCGTCCCACAGGGTGGACGGTGACAGTTAAGAGGTTAAAGGCATTAACGTGTTAGTTCATCAATTAATTACTCTTTCTCATGTCATTCCAAATCATTCATCTTCAAAAAACAAATTATGATATTTTTGACTTCCTCCATTGTTCTGCCCGAAGTACTCGGAGATCCCGCCACCAAGCGTTTGATAGGAACTTAATCTTAACTGATTCGTCATAAATAAATAAAATAAAAAAAACACATTTGCTAATTGATTCCAACTGAAATCGCTGTTGTTAGCACTTAATATTTCTTTAGTACAGCCAAACAGCATAGATCATTCATAAAAACGTATATAAAAGAATGCTCATGCACAAATGTCTATACACCAATAAGCTCTGCTTTATTACAAACCAATGAAATTGAAGGTGGACGGAGACACGTGTCGCCACCTTAATGTCTACCGTCACCCCATCGTCCAGGGTGCACTCTGGAGCTACTCGGCTTTTACAACCCATTTTTTGGTTATTTTGAATGTGAATGCGCTATAAAACGGGGACATTCCAATGACAGCTCCAGTCAGAGACAGAACACCAAAAAGTGGGATTGTCCCCAGAAAATGCAGATGTAGTCACCCTAGCACAAACACTTGTGACAGAGAAAACAACCCAGTCAACACGTGAGATCACGCGATGATCACAGTGACATCACACCATTCTCATCTGGTGATACTCACAGTGTGAGTAATATGTGAGCTCATTGTGAACTCAAAATGTTGAACAGGGGGGTGTTAGACATCTACAAAAGCGAATGATTGACAGAGATTTAGATGATGATGTTTTATTGTTTTGTTTCACGTTACCATCGTGGTGAGTAGTGTTTGCTTTAGTTGGGCTCTTGACCCTTGACTTTATAACATTATATTTTTTGGGGCTGCTGTAACTGTGTTTGAAAAGCACATTTATTATGGCAAGAAAAACCAAAAAGAGACTGCAACCAGGTGATATTGGTTTGTTACTGACGATAACAGCGCAAACATCACCTAGATTCATTATGTAGTCTTTGTGAGGAGTCATTAATCTAAAGCTTTTATAATAGCTTTGTGATTATACAGCGTAGGACCCAGCAGTGACATAATCGCTTATGAAAGATTTTAAAAGCATGATAAGACACAAATATTTTAACTACTGTGTCATCAAGACATCAAGAATCAGTGTATGAATCTCAACAACGGTGACGATCAAAACCTTTGTGCTGCAATGCATGCTGGGTACCTAGTCTCTGTGCAGTGAGTGCACTTTGACCTCAGATTAGTCTGAGCTCGCTGTGATTGTGCCGTTAAATAACAGTAATGTACTGGCAGCAGAGTTGCCAGTAATGTACTGTTATTTTACAGCCCTCTACCATTAATTTACAGCTTTTCATTTTTACAGCCTGTTACTGTTATACTACCATGGAAATGAACTCTGCTCCAATTGGTTCAAACAGTTCGAGTTTAAAATATTGGTATTCATATGGCATTAGTAACGTGAACTTATATTATTTGAGTCCACTGAGAAAATATATTTCTTAGTATAAAACTGCAAACACTTTAAATAACTAAAAACATGTCTTTAACTCAAATTGTTTCAGTTCATCAGCTACAACACATGCGCTGGAGCACTTAACAAAAGATCATCACTGCTTAAACAACTGCACAGTTATAAAATAAAATAAAAAATCGAAGATTACGAGAATAAAGTTGAAATAATGAGAATAAAGTCAAAATTACGAGATTAATGTTCTAATATTTTGAGAGTATATTCTAGCCTATTGTGCATGCAAATAGCCTGTATTGGGAGCACCGGGAGATATTCCTAAATCTCATCTTTCACAATCTGTCAGTTTTATAACAAAATACACTGTAAAACTAAAACATCAACATCTAAACCTCTGTTATTTCTTAATAAGTTTTGGTAACACTTCAGAATAGGGAACACTAATTCACTATTAACTACGACTTTTCCCTCAGTAAAGTCCTAATTTGCTGCTTATTAATAGTTAGTAAGGTAGTTATTAAGTTTAGGTATTGGATAGGATTAGGGATTTAGAATAAGGTCATGTAGAATAAGGCATTAATATGTGTTTAATTAGTACTAATAAATGGTTAATATTCTAGTAATATGCATGCTAATAAGCAACTAGTTAAGAGACCCTAAAATAAAGTGTTACTGAAGTTTTGTATGAAAGAAATAAAGTCAGTCTGGTTAGTAATGAGTGAAGCAGGTGATGCTGTTTGTGGAGTTGTTTAATCATTCTTTGCTGAGATCATGAGAGATTTAATTTATTCTTTTATTTCAGTTGATTTCATCGAAGGCTGTGTCTGGAGGTCAGTTGTATGTTTGGAGAAGGTTCTTATAACAGAAATCTGTTAGCTGGGCGTGCACTCATGAGCTCATCTTGTGAGAGCACTGTGATATCACTGTGATAGTGTTGAGAAACAGGAAGTAGAATGTCCCCCAGCAACTGATATTTGAACTGCCTCCTCTCAACCTGCTCAACATTTTGAATTCACAATGAGCTCACATATTACTCACACTGTGAGGATCACCATATGAGAATGGTGTGATGTCACTGTGATTATCGCGTGATCTCACGTGTTGACTGGGCTGGGCTAACATTCTACTTCCTGTTTCTCAACACTATCACAGAGATATCACAGTGCTCTCACATGATCAGCTCATGAGTGCATGCCCAGCTAACAGATTTCTGTTATAAGAACCTTCTCCAAACATACAACTGATTTCCGGACAGAGCATTAGATGAAATCAACTGAAATAAACAAATCACCATCTTCACTTCACCCAGACTGACTTTATTTCTGTCAGACATCTACAAAAGCGCTTATTGAGAATTAACAGAGCTTTAGATGATGATGTTTTATTGTTTCGTTTGGCGTTACCATAAAAGTGATTAGTGTTTGCTTTAGTTGGGCTCTTGACCCTTGACTTTATAACATTGTTGTTTTGGGCTGCTGTAGCGGTGTTTGCAAAGCACATTTGTTATGGCAAGGAAAACCAAGAAAAGATTATAACCAGGTGGTAACACAATCATCACCTACATTCAATATGCAGTCTTGGTGAGGTTTTAATCTGAAGTTTCTAAATATAATAGTTCTGTGATTATACAGTATAGGATCAAACAAAAAATTATTAACTACTTTGTCACACAAACTTTTAAACACAAAGAGAGACATCAAGAATCAGTGTATGAATCTCAATAATGGTGACAATCAAAAGCTTCATGCTGCAATGCATGCTGGGTACCTAGTCTCTGTGCAGTGAGTGCACTTTGACCTCACATTAGTATGAGCACACAGTGAGGGCGCTGTGAGGTTACACTTTACTGGGGAAACAACTATTTTACCGCTCCAAAAGTGGCACCTAGTGGCAAAGAATTAATTTGTATTTTCATTTAGACCAAAGCAAAAATCGACTGATGGTCAAGTTTTCCCAGGTCTGCACGAGCAACAAGTGGGCACCCAGTCAACAATTTGATCTCACAGTGATCTCACCATGATCTCACAGGATACTCGTGATGAGGTCACAATGTGAGGTAACAGTGAGCTAAAAGTGTAACCTCACAGCGCCCTCACTGTGAGCTCATACTATGGACACAATGTAAGGTCAAAGTGCACTCACTGCACAGAGACTAGATACCCAGCATGCTAATAAGCAACTAGTTAAGAGACCCTAAAATAAAGTGTTACTGAAGTTTTGTATGAAAGAAATAAAGTCAGACTGGTTTGTAATAAGTGAAGATGCTGAGAACTAGAAAGATCTGTTAGTGTTTAAAGGTGGGGTAAGCAATTTTTCAAAAACGCTTTAGAAAACTGATTCGGGCCGAGTAGCAAAACAAACTTGTAGCTAATCAGCAGTAAGGCGTGTCTACTCATGATGTGGAGGAGAGTGCACAGGACGGACATTAGCCGGCGACAGAAAGATAGAGATGGCGGATAAAAAAACAAAGAAGAAACGTCTGCAGAACAAAAGAAGGCTAAAAGCAATAAGGCTAGAAGTAGGAACTGTGTAAATATCGGATCAGCTTTCCAGCGCTGGAGAGAATCCAAGGAGCGGAAGGCCTGCGATCGGACGCCGAGGTTGCTTTGTTTCTTCTCGATAGGTGAGTAACACTGTGTCGTGACAGTTGTCGCGCCACTTCAGCAAAAGTCTGTCTACCCAGGACGCAACAAAGCGACCATTGAAAATCATTTGAAATTTGTGTCAATACGTCATAAATAAAACGCAGCAGCAGTTTTCTTTCAGGGATTTGTCGATCGTGCGCGTCACATCCAGTGTAGACCATAGATATGTACACAGTAAAACCTCCAGTGTTAAATCAACACTCCCAGTGTATATATAATCCACACTCATAGTGTTAAAAAAGTAACACTGAAGCAGTGTTAAAGTTAATGAGATAATTAGTTTAGTAATTGAGTGATGATTGAGCATTAATGAAGAACACCTGCTGTTAACAAACTGAACCATTGAAAAAAAGAGACGAAACGAGCAGAAAAACAAGATCTACAACTGACTTCAACCACGGCCTTAGATGAAATCAACACAAGATAAAAGAAGACATTAAATCTCTCAAGATCTCAGCAGAGGATGATTAAACAACTCCACAAACAGTATCACCTGCTTCACACGTTACTAACCAGATTGACTTTAGATGTTGATGTTTTAGTTTTGTTTGAATTACCATTATCGAGGTCAGTGTTTGCTTTAGTTGGGCTCTTGACCCTTGACTTTATAACATTGTTGTTTTGGGCTGCTGTAGCGGTGTTTGCAAAGCACATTTGTTATGGCAAGGAAAACCAAGAAAAGATTATAACCAGGTGGTAACACAATCATCACCTACATTCAATATGCAGTCTTGGTGAGGTTTTAATCTGAAGTTTCTAAATATAATAGTTCTGTGATTATACAGTATAGGATCAAACAAAAAATTATTAACTACTTTGTCACACAAACTTTTAAACACAAAGAGAGACATCAAGAATCAGTGTATGAATCTCAATAATGGTGACAATCAAAAGCTTCATGCTGCAATGCATGCTGGGTACCTAGTCTCTGTGCAGTGAGTGCACTTTGACCTCACATTAGTATGAGCACACAGTGAGGGCGCTGTGAGGTTACACTTTTAGCTCACTGTTACCTCACATTGTGACCTCATCACGAATATCTTGTGAGCTCATGGTGACATCACTGTGAGATCAAATTGTTGACTGGGAGGCAATATGCTAATGTTTCATGTTGACGTCAACATGAAACGGCTTGGGATTTGTTTTAACAACTCGTTTAAATGATTCAGAGTTGAATCTTTCTTTTGAGAGACAATAAGTTTATACACGGTGCTCTTTCAGATTTAAAACTTTGCTGAATGTTTTAATTAACTTAGAGCTGTGTTACACCATAATAGAAATCCATAATAGGGGCACTTTAAAGGCAGTAGCTGTGTAGGCCTAGTTGCTGATGCAGTGATAGTTACATTAGCTCAAGTATGTGTGCTGTTGCTAGCTAATGTTAACTGCAATATATTTATATTTTACAGAGAATGTTTCACAATGATAATTCAGGAATGTTATTTCCATTAACGGTAAATGTTTAGCACCCTGTGCTGCCATGCATTTCACCGTTTTACCATTTCACTGCATTTAATCATTTAAAATAAAAAAAATAAAAAAACGATTATATCAAACTTAAGAAATTTCACCTAACTGAAGAAATCAGGTTACATCTACTAAAAGTTATGCTTCAGTAAAACTTTTTATTTCTTTTTTTGTTTTTGTCTTCAGATTGGTTGAAATCAGTTATAATCAGTAACCTTAAATAATTTATTTCATTTCAACAAAACCAGTTATTGTAGAAGTTGAACTGACTAAACTTTTTTTTTTCAGTGTACGAACAATATGTCTATTACAATAATGTGTTTTTGATGATGCTTTTGTGGAGTAGGTGGTGGAATTTTCACAAATTAATTAATCGAATGTCTCATTGTAATCGAAAAGACAATTGATACACACACAGTAAAATCCTGAGTATTAAAGGGGTCATATGATGTGATTTCTATTTTTCCTTTTCTTTGGTGTGTTATGTAGCTGTTTGTGCATGTATAAGATCTCCAGAGTTACAAAGCTCAAAGTCTCCCACAAAAGGATTTATTCTATCTAAAAGAGAAGGCTGATCCAGACCGGGCTAAAACGCCTCATTCAAACACGCCCCGACATGTCTACGTCACAATGTGGAAATATTTGCAAAATGCAGCCCAAATGTTTACGCAAAGAAAGAAGGCGTGGTTTCAGTAACCGCAGTAGTGTTGATGCAGCCATGTCAGGGAGACGCTGTGTGTTTCTATGTGAAAGCAAAAGCACTTTATTTGGCCTTCCGAAAGTAGAAGCAGTTAGGAATAATTAAGATTATTTACAACAGAACAGTGCAACCCAGATGTTCAAATTTGTGCAACGCATTTAATACAGTTTCGTGAACCTAGGAGAGTACAAGGCTGGTTGTGAACAAAGGCTATTTCTAAAAAAAATAACAAAAATAAATCTGGCGCTTCTGAATCAGCGACTGTAAGTATGTTTTGTTATTCAATTCAATTCAATTCAAGTTTATTTGTATAGCGCTTTTTACGATACAATCGTTGCAAAGCAGCTTTACAGGAAGTTAAGTTTCTACTATATATATGCATACATATACACATACACACAGAAGAAACGTCTCAGGTTACATATGTAACCATGGTTCCCTGAGTAGGGAACGAGACACTGCGTCCTCTAGGGGTCGCTATGGGGAACGCCGTCAGCGTGACCCGTGTCTGAAGCATATATACAAAAACACCACATGTTGGCCGGCGACAGCCTATGACGTCACTACTGGCACGACCACAGTATAAAGGGGCGCCGGGAAAATACGTCATTCACTTCTTCGTCTGAAGCTTGCGTCCGAAGCATGGCACCAAGCCTAGAGGACGCAGTGTCTCGTTCCCTACTCAGGGAACCATGGTTCTGCGTCCTCTAGGGGTCGCTATGGGGAACGGAATACCCACGCCACCATGCTGAGGGGAGTGCAAGTCAGCACAAAAATGCGAGCACTAAGTATCAACTCTACCCGGCTAAGGGAGTTGCCCCTGGGACGGTTCGACGGCTGTCAGTACCATTATCCCCTTCGGCCAAAAACCTGAGCTGCATACCCCAGAACTAACCTGTTAGGGGCAAGGCCTCCTGGACCCAGGGTAGAGCTCAAAGGCTTGGAATCAGAAAATAAAGATTCCTTTAAGGGGATTCGACCAAGTCCCTAGGATAGTAACTAGGCCTTGGCCTGTCACCCAGGGGCTACTGCTTGCTCTGCATGAGCTCGCTGAAGGAATTGTCTCAACAGATCCTTGGTAGCAACACCCTGTTCAAGTCAGTATCACTGGGGATACATAGGTAGAGTGGGGCCCAAGGTGAAAACCGGGACCTGACCGACTCAAAGAAAGGGCACGAAGCCGCAGCGCGTAACCCATACCATACAGGATTTTAGAAAGATCGCAAAACACTTGGTGTGCGATCTTACCACAACGTGGCTTTCAGAAAGTGCACAGAGACTAGCGTGCGCACTTACCATAACATGGATTTGAAACACCGTTCTGGAGAGCGGAGAACCCAACTCTCATCATGAGAGGGAACTCAGACGCTCAGAAGGGAGCGGCATGCTCATAGGTGACCCTCTAAGGTGAGGGGAG
Organism: Onychostoma macrolepis; assembly: GCF_012432095.1. Lineage (NCBI taxonomy): Eukaryota > Metazoa > Chordata > Actinopteri > Cypriniformes > Cyprinidae > Onychostoma > Onychostoma macrolepis. The sequence continues at coordinate 8,148,694 of NC_081155.1, forward strand.
CAATGCTAGCTCGACCAACAACATAGCTCTGGAGAGCGGAGAACCCAACTCTCAGCATGAGAGGGAACTCAGACGCTCAGAAGGGAGCGGCATGCTCATAGGTGACCCTCTAAAGTGAGGGGAGCAATGCTAGCTCGACCCACAAGGAGAGCATATGGGACACAGAGCTCTAGGGGAGCGGAGAACCCAACTCTCCTCATGAGAGGGAACTCGGACGCTCAGAAGGGAGCAGCATGCTCATAGGTGACCCTCTAAGGTGAGGGGAGCAATGCTAGCTCGACCAACAACATAGCTCTGGAGAGCGGAGAACCCAACTCTTAGCATGAGAGGGAACTCAGACGCTCAGAAGGGAGCGGCATGCTCATAGGTGACTCTCATGGTGAGGGGAGCAATGCCAGCTCGACCCACAAGGAGAGCATATGGGACACAGAGCTCTAGGGGAGCGGAGAACCCAACTCTCCTCATGAGAGGGAACTCGGACGCTCAGAAGGGAGCAGCATGCTCATAGGTGACCCTCTAAGGTGAGGGGAGCAATGCTAGCTCGACCAACAACATAGCTCTGGAGAGCGGAGAACCCAACTCTTAGCATGAGAGGGAACTCAGACGCTCAGAAGGGAGCTGCATGCTCATAGGTGACTCTCATGGTGAGGGGAGCAATGCCAGCTCGACCCACAAGGAGAGCATATGGGACACAGAGCTCTAGGGGAGCAGAGAACCCAACTCTCATCATGAGAGGGAACTCAGAAGCTCAGAAGGGAGCGGCATGCTCATAGGTGACCCTCTATGATGAGGGGAGCAATGCTAGCTCGACCAACAACATAGCTCTGGAGAGCGGAGAACCCAACTCAGCATGAGAGGGAACTCAGACACTCAGAAGGGAGCGGCATGCTCATAGGTGACCCTCTAAGGTGAGGGGAGCAATGCTAGCTCGACCAACAACATAGCTATGGAGAGCGGAGAACCCAATTCGGCATGAGAGGGAACTCAAAAGCTCAGAAGGGAGCTGCATGCTCATAGGTGACCCTCTAAGGTGAGGGGAGCAATGCTAGCTCGACCAACAACATAGCTCTGGAGAGCGGAGAACCCAACTCAGCATGAGAGGGAACTCAGACGCTCAGAAGGGAGCGGCATGCTCATAGGTGACCCTCTAAGGTGAGGGGAGCAATGCTAGCTCGACCAACAACTCAGCATGAGAGGGAACTCAGACGCTCAGAAGGGAGCGGCATGCTCATAGGTGACCCTCATGGTGAGGGGAGCAACGCCAGCATGACCCACAAGGAGAGCATATGGGACACAGAGCTCTGGGGAGCGGATAACCCAACTCTCAGCATGAGAGGGAACTCAGACGCTCAGAAGGGAGCGGCATGCTCATAGGTGACTCTCATGGTGAGGGGAGCAATGCCAGCTCGACCCACAAGGAGAGCATATGGGACACAGAGCTCTAGGGGAGCGGAGAACCCAACTCTCCTCATGAGAGGGAACTCGGACGCTCAGAAGGGAGCAGCATGCTCATAGGTGACCCTCTAAGGTGAGGGGAGCAATGCTAGCTCGACCAACAACATAGCTCTGGAGGCGGAGAACCCAACTCTTAGCATGAGAGGGAACTCAGACGCTCAGAAGGGAGCTGCATGCTCATAGGTGACTCTCATGGTGAGGGGAGCAATGCCAGCTCGACCCACAAGGAGAGCATATGGGACACAGAGCTCTAGGGGAGCAGAGAACCCAACTCTCATCATGAGAGGGAACTCAGAAGCTCAGAAGGAGCGGCATGCTCATAGGTGACCCTCTATGATGAGGGGAGCAATGCTAGCTCGACCAACAACATAGCTCTGGAGAGCGGAGAACCCAACTCAGCATGAGAGGGAACTCAGACACTCAGAAGGGAGCGGCATGCTCATAGGTGACCCTCTAAGGTGAGGGGAGCAATGCTAGCTCGACCAACAACATAGCTATGGAGGCGGAGAACCCAATTCGGCATGAGAGGGAACTCAAAAGCTCAGAAGGGAGCTGCATGCTCATAGGTGACCCTCTAAGGTGAGGGGAGCAATGCTAGCTCGACCAACAACATAGCTCTGGAGAGCGGAGAACCCAACTCAGCATGAGAGGGAACTCAGACGCTCAGAAGGGAGCGGCATGCTCATAGGTGACCCTCTAAGGTGAGGGGAGCAATGCTAGCTCGACCAACAACTCAGCATGAGAGGGAACTCAGACGCTCAGAAGGGAGCGGCATGCTCATAGGTGACCCTCATGGTGAGGGGAGCAACGCCAGCATGACCCACAAGGAGAGCATATGGGACACAGAGCTCTAGGGGAGCGGATAACCCAACTCTCAGCATGAGAGGGAACTCACACGCTCAGAAGGGAGCGGCATGCTCATAGGTGACCCTCTATGATGAGGGGAGCAATGCCAACTCTACCAACAAGGAGAGCAACCCAACAGGGAGGCATAGAGAGACCTAACAATCTGAGGCTGCTGATGACAGAGCTCTGGAGAGAAAGAAACTGAAGTAAAAAGACTAAAATACATGAATACCAGTAAACAGTAGAAGTGGATCGTACTCACCCATCCATGGTTCCTGCGCATGAGGATCAGTCCTGGAGGCGAAATCCGAAGAGTCGGGTCCGGACCATCAGTAAGGTAGTTTCTATGAAACATAGAACTTCACCAAAGCATCATAAGTCCAGCATAAAGACTGCAATGATTTTAAAGCGCAGGTTTCTATCTTGGTCCCCACCCAACCTCGGTCAGGTGGAATAAAAACGGTGGTTGCAGGGGAATTAGAGAGGGGAAGATAAGGGCAGATGACAGGCCCCCTGAGGAAAGGGAGTAGATGTTTCAATTTTTACTCTGGTCCGGACGAGAGCGTTGAGAACGCTTCGTCTGGATCACCTCCCTCAGGTCTTGCCTACCTCTCTTTGACCCGTGCCTCCCTCTAGCCCTACCCGCAGGCGGGGGAGGGGCACGAGTCGCGACACTAGCCTTCTGTGCCCATCTCTGATCCCCAGATGGAGATGGGCCAGGACCCCTGCGTTGTTCGGGCTCAGACCTGGACCTTCTTGGAATGGAGGTTTTAAAGGCCGCTGAGCGCGCCCTCGCCTCCCTAAACTTCTCGACCACCGTCTCGACGGAGGTACCGAAAAGCTCAGAAGGTGAGACTGGAGCATCGAGAAGAAAGCCCTTCTCTCTCTTCCCAACATCTGCCAGATTCACCCACAGATGTCTCTCCGTTACCACCATGGCCGCCATAGACCTGTCCATAGCAGTGGCGGCCTGCTTAGTGGCACGGAGAGCCAAATCCGTGGTGCAGCGCAGCTCAGCTACTTCATCAGGTGACAAGCCCTGACCCTTATCCAGGTCCTTCAGCAGATCAGCCTGGTAAGCCTGAAGCACCGCCATCGTGTGCAACGAAGCGACAGCCTGACCTGCTGCTGCGTATGCCCTGCCATTTAAGCGAGATGTTTCCTGAAGGGGCTTAGATGGCAAGGAGGGAGCCTTGAGAGAGGATGTCTCGCCCACAGAGAGATAGCTGGCCAGCGTCTCTTCCACAGGGGGCATCCCCTCATAGCCGTTTTCACGCATCCCCTCAATGTTAGCATAACTGGTATGCTGAAACCTATGAATGCGAGAGGAAAACGGCTTTTTCCATTCCCTCTCAACCTCCGCATGGAGATCAGGAAGAACCTCCAACAGTTCGTCATACGCAGGGCAGGAGGATTGAGAGGGCTCAGTCTCAAAATCTTCGCCCTCAGACATCTCCTGCTCTTCCTGGGCATAACCCAGCTGAGCACTAGCCGCTGGATCAGATGATGTCAGAGAGATCGCATCATCGTCATCCAGCGACTCACTCTCGTTCGCGGCCGACGAGCGCGAGAAGGAAAGCCCCCTCTCTAACTCACGAGCCAGCTCCGCCTGCGAGCCCATCCTCCTCCGTGCCTCAGCAGCAGTGGGTCTTGAGCCGCGGGAAGCAGACGGCTGTCCCTCCTTCCTCGAAAAGAGAGACAGACGAGAGCGGAGCTTTCTCATAGAAAAAAGCTCACAGTGCACGCAGATTGCCCCCTCGATGACATCGCGTGCGTGCTCCTCGCCCAAACAAAAGACGCAAAGATCGTGTGTGTCATTAGGTGTCAAATAACGAGGACACGGATGCACACATCTCTTAAACGCCTTGCTAGTGCTCGCCATAGTAGAAAATCGTTTCTTACCTGTAGAATACACGCTTCAAACAAAACAGTCACTGAAGACGAAGAAGAGAATGACATATTTTCCCGGCGCCCCTTTATACTGTGGTCGTGCCGGTAGTGACGTCATAGGCTGTCGCCGGCCAACATGTGGTGTTTTTGTATATATGCTTCAGACACGGGTCACGCTGACGGCGTTCCCCATAGCGACCCCTAGAGGACGCAGTTCGAAGTTCCCTCGAAAGGGAACCCAATATATTTAAGTTATGACAGACTTAACTTGGTAATGTGTTGTCTGAGGGTTGGCATCCTCCATGGTCCTCTGAGGTGTTGCCATCTCTCTTCTCAGGTGTTTGGTCATCTCGGATCTTTTAAGGGTTGGATCCAGACTGGCGCTTCAGTAATTCCTAGGCAGAATCAGAGAAACAGATAGAGACATAATTAGCGTAGCTGCTGTTCCATTCAAGCAAAAAAATGATTTGTTCAACCCAATCTAAAGAATTATAATGTACATTTGATCAGATATAAATGCAGTACAAGATTATAAGATGCATTATGTGAATGCTTGGCTAAAGAGATGTGTCTTTAATCTAGATTTGAACAGAGAGAGTGTGCCTGAACCCCGAACGTTATCAGGAAGGCTATTCCAGAGTTTGGGAGCCAAACGTGAAAAAGCTCTACCTCCTTTAGTGGACTTTGCTATCCTAGGTACTACCAGAAGTCCAGAATTTTGCGACCTTAGGGAGCGGGTTGGATTGTAGCGTGGTAGAAGACTAGTTAGGTACGCAGGAGATAAACCATTAAGTGCCTTATAGGCAAGTAATAATATTTTGTAATTGATCCGGAACTTAATAGGTAGCCAGTGCAGGGACTGTAAGATTGGGGTAATATGATCATATTTTCTTGACCTGGTAAGGACTCGAGCCGCTGCATTTTGGACTATCTGTAGCTTGTTTATTGAAGATGCAGGACAACCACCTAACAGTGCATTACAATAGTCCAGTCTAGAGGTCATGAATGCATGAACTAGCTTTTCTGCATCTGAAACAGGTAGCATGTTTCGAAGCTTGGCAATGTTTCTAAGATGGAAGAATGCTGTTTTTGTAACATGGGAAATATGATTTTCAACAGATAAGTTGCTGTCTAATATAACACCCAGATTTTTGACTTTAAAGGACGTAACAGTACATCCGTCTAGTTGCAAATTGTAATCCAAGAGATTCTGAGTACTGTTTTTTGGACCAATAAGTAATATCTCGGTCTTATCCGAATTTAATAGGAGGAAATTATTGGTCATCCAATCTTTTACATTTTTAACACAATCTATTAGCTTAGATAGTTCAGAAGTTTCATCTGGTCTTGTTGAGATATATAGTTGAGTATCATCAGCATAACAATGATAACTAATCCCGTATTTTCTAATAATATCACCAAGGGGCAACATGTATATTGAAAATAGCAGAGGCCGTAGGACAGATCCTTGTGATACTCCATACTTTACTGGTGATAATTGAGATGATTCCCCATTTAAAAAAGCAAAGTGGTAGCGATCGGATAGGTAGGATCTAAACCATCTTAAAGCCTGCCCTTGAATACCCGTATAGTTTTGTAATCAATCTAGGAGTATGTCATGGTCTATAGTGTCGAACGCAGCACTAAGAGCTGTTCAAATGACTGGTTCAAATGCAGAGTTTTGCACATTGTGTGTGTGTGCGTGCGTGCGTGCGTGCGTGCGTGCGTGCGTGTGTGTGTGTAATAGAGAGAGAGACAGGGTCACATCACAGTGGAGTCAGCTTTCTTAATCGCGGCTTGTGTACTGCAAATACATACGAGCATCTTCACTGTGTGTGTCATTCGACTCTGTTCCCCTCTTGTACTTCAACTGATGGTAAAACTAAGGACATTATTAACTGTCTTTACATTTATTTTGAAAGATGAAGCTTGTGATTATGGAAAGGAGCGTTACATTTCCGACGCCCGCTTGTCGTGTTTGGCCAATCACAATGCACCGGGTCAGTTGGCCAATCAGAGCAGACTGTGCTTGTCGGTGTAAGACCTCTTCGAACAGACCCAAATAACTATAGAATCTCACATGCCAAAGGAAAACTAAAAGATTCTCCGCTTGGACATGTGCAAGAAGTTGTAAAAGTAACCAACCTTAATGACGCCTCCCTGACTGGGGGACACCCTCCTTATCTTCTCACGAGATCCATAAAGACAATGGTATATTTGAGAAGAGAAGGAGCCCTGCATCTGGACTCAATTAAGCAACAGAACTTCAGTGTTGTCTCTGACTGGCTTCAGCATAAATAAAAAAATCTAATAGCACAGAATAAAGGAACTTCTTATCTGGAGATAGGCCAGCAACAGACACCCTGGAACCCCTGACTAGTTAACACATAAATTGATAATCGAATCAACAAAGACTGATTTACAAGAAAACTTCAAGTGCGTCGTCCCTCTTAAGGCACCAGGCAACAGCCAATCACCAGAGGGATTCCCCATATTGACGTCACGCAACGACTGCATAAGCAGCCAATCAGCAGCCTCAGGGTTCCCTCTACCAGGAAAGGAAAACGAGCCAGCTGTCAACTTGAATGCAAGTAAACAAACAAAATCTCCATATATATTTTGCTGGCAACTGGGCGAATTGATCTTTCAGCAGTAAAGACAGCTGATAATCTCTGTTTGTGATCTTCATCAAGTGAATTTAAATAACTAGTAGCTATTACTAGAGACTTAAGTCTTTCTTCAAATCGCAATAACTCTCATCCTATCTTCAGCATGTTTGTGTGTGTGTGTGCATGTTTTTGTGACAAATCAGGACATAGATTTGTATAATGACAAGGTATTACAAGGAGAAGGTGACTTTTCAGGACATTACCCCATGTCCCCACTTTTCAAAACGCTTATAAATCACACAGAATGGAGTGTATTGAAAATCTGAAATAGCACAAAGTTTCCTGTAAGGGGTAGGTTTAGGTGTAGGGTTGGTGTAGGGCAATAGCACATACAGTTTGTACAGTATAAAAACCATTACGCCTATGGGATGTCCCCACTTTTCACAAAAATGAACGTGTGTTTTCAATAGGTTTAGTTCATGTATTGTACACTGTTAGACATTTCAAAGGGTTTTTACAGTAACTTACTGGCAACACTGTTGCCAGCAAGCTACTGTAATTAAGATTTACAGTAGCAAACTGTATTTGTTTTATCAGTATACGACTGTAATTAATTAATTTTCATAGATTTCATTAGATTTTATAATTTTAAACCTGAACTAAATTTCACATTAGTTAACCTAATGTTAATATAAGATAAGCGTTCCTCGTTAAAAACAATTTTAATTCAGTAACTTAATTCAATAAGCTGACAAAAGTCCTTTGAAACGACAGTGCAGTTTACCATAGTAAAGTTCTGTAACTGCCATGTTGACGAGTAAATGTTACTATGGGTTAAACTGGTGTGCAAAAATTTGACACAAACACACAGACAAACGTATATATATTTTTACCTTGCTTGCTGGTCTTATACTCTCGTAAGGTGCATTGACACACAGCGCAGATGTTCTCCGGAACTCTTCCACTCTCGCTGGTTCATCCCCAGACAAAACCCACCGCGCTGCCCCGCTGGATCCGTGTCTTCCTCGGACGCGAGTGGAGTGGAGTGGAGCGGCGCGACTCGACAACATACAACAATATAGAACCCATTATATATATACTATATACAGTGGATGCGGACAGTAAAGTGAAGCCCCGGTATATTTCTGACGTGCAGATGCAGTTTCTGACACGAAGTACAAATGGATTTTCCAATCATTAGAAGCAATGTAACACATGCAGTGTAGTCAGTCCCACGCTGTTGCGGCGTTGTAGACACGGTGTAGGGCAAATTGTGTCAATCCAAATGTAAGAAATGAGGAAAATAAAACGACCTCAGTATAATGGCGCCAAAGAGACCGTTACAGTAGTATACAGCAATTTTAAAAAAAATACAGTAAGTCTCTGTATGTGGGGTCTGACGTCACAGAAAATTCCCATGATGCAAAGGGTATTACAGTTATTTACTGTAAAGGGAATTTGCAGTATTACACTGGGTGATATACAGTAAATAACTGTGGAAATTACAGAAATGTCTAACAGTGTAGACTAGCAGTTAGCAAATAAACATCTGTTTCATTTATAAAGAATCCTTGTCTAGAGTTGTGTATTTTAAATTCAAACTTTGCCCAGATCACGTTACCTGTACTTAAAGTTAACCCAAACCAATTGTGCGTTTATTATCATGGCCACGAAATAAACAGAATTGCTAAGATACACTAAGTGCTAGACGCTGGACGAATAATTAAAGTGTATGCTATAAACTTTGAATCAATCTGATCAAATCAAGCCGAATCTTTAAGATTTGATTCCCTAAAAGCTAAAATAAGAACTAAAATCCTTACATCGGAAGAAGGCCCAGTCAACACGTGGGATCACTGCTTCAGTGTTACTTTTAACACTCTGTAGGATGGACCCATACCCAGCCAACAATCTTATGTGGGGCCCAGATGGGTGGCACCTGGGCTATCTAACTGGGCCCCAGCCAGTTTTGTCCGCGGTTTCCATTAGGGCCCCACATGGGTCAGCCCAGATGAAACAATGAAATGAACACTGCTCAGTATGCATACTACAGAGTGCTAAAAATAGGACGGTACGCCACTGTATATAGTAGTAAAATGCATGTGAACAGTAGCCTACTTTTTGATCAGTTCATCAGTAATATTCAGGAAATAATAGATATTGAATGGACGTTTGAACTTATTTCCTTTTTTTTTCTTTTTTTTTTCTTTTTATCCTTGTTCCAAATGATCAGGAAAAGAGGAAATCAACAGTAAAACAGGAGAAAGTAGTAAATTATTACTATATTACTGTGCCATAGTAAAATACATGTACATATTTTTTTGATCAGTTGACCAGCTATCTGCCCAATCAGGTATCTAGGTGACAGTTTCTAGTTCTTGAGAGTATGTACCTCTCATTGCATGGCACAGCGCACAGAACTACCCCACACTGACTGCACCTAAACTGTCTGCCGGCGGCCCTTTGAGCGTGCGCGATCAGAAAAAAAGACGCAATCTGGCTGATCATCAGTAGACTAAGACCACGTCCACCCCTGCCACCCCCTATCCCCGTTGGGCAAACGGTCCAAATGATCACTTGTTTGTGCTTCGTGAACACTCTCACCTTACACGGCGGCACCATTGCGCATGCAAAGATGTACCGGGAGATGCGCGATCATTAGACGGCCAATCGTCATTTCCAAAAGGCAAATATTCACCTTCAGAGTCAGAATCGGCGAATAACATTTGCAACATTTCCTCACGGTACAACTTTTTATTTGCCATTTGGTGATTTTCTCTCACAATTTACTCTGATGCGGAAGCAGGTCAGTTCATAGCGTCTATGACAAAATAGTTGACTTGTTCTGCTATTTCTTTGAACAACTTTGATCTAGAATCGAAGTACTACATGTCTGCCATTTAATGGTAGAGAACCTAAATAAGATATTACATCATATTAGGAACTACAGCCTATTTCATGAAGTATGATGTCTTGTTGTAATTTTGCGATTTCAGTTTTTAGAGTGTTAAATCATTACACTGAAATGGGAACAAGCTCATACAGACATCAGGAATCTGCATATGAACCTCAACAATGGTGACAGTCAACACTGAACATCACAAAACAAAAGTCACTAAAGTCACAAAAAAAATAATAATAATTTTGCATTGATTTTCATTATTGTTGAGATTCATGCACTGATTCTTGATCTAACATTTTCAGACATCAGACTCTTGATATGATCTGCAAATCTGATCATTGCACTGAGTCGTCGTCATCATCATCAATGAGTAATCAAGGCCATTTGATCAGAGTTTCTCTCGCAACTGTGTTTCTGAAGCACCTTTATTATAAAGACAAAGTTGTAGCAAACAAATAAAAAAGTTAATGCTAAATATGGTAGGATCAAGACCCCAACTAAAGCAAACACTTATCTCCACAACAGTGACTTCAAACTTGATTATTTTTAATAAAACATCAACATCTAAACCTCAGTTAATTCTCAATAAGAAGTTTACTATGAAAGAAATAAAGTCAGACTGGATTGTCAAAAGTGAGAGAGATATCTGTAGTGTTTAATGTTTTGTTGCTTCTTTTCTTTTATTTTTTACAGTGGGTTACCATTTGTGCTGAAGAGTAGCGCTGTCAATTGTCATTTTCACTTCACTACCGCTTAAAGTATGTAATAACTTCAAGTCATAATTTCTTATTGAACTGAAATTCACTAATCAGCGTGGAACAGGTGTGCGTGTTTTGAATGTGTGTTTTTTTTTGGAAGTTGTATGTTGGGTCGAAATAATGGATTTAAGTTGAAATAACATTCATTTGTTTTATGTTACATAATCTTGATTGAACTTGGTTACAACAGAAAAACTAGAATTGTATGTAGTATCGGATAGAAATATCCCTTTAAAGCAACAACTGCACAGGTTCACGTTTTAAAGTGCATGCTACATCACAACATAAAAAAAAAGCTTTTTTTTTTTTTTTTTAACTTTGATTTTTTTCTGTTTCCGGCTCATCTGTTCAGCTGGTTTGATGTGCCATAAATTATGTTGAATTGCATGCTATATTAAGCAGCCATACTTTCAAGTACATTGTTTAATTAACTTCTTTTTCTGTTTTTTTTTTTCTTTTTTCGTATTCAGTCAATATTTGTGGCTTTTGCTTTTCCCAGCAGACCAGATTGATGTCTGAACACAGGCTTCATAACAGTCTGTTCATTTGACATGGCTGTAGATCACAGAGACCTCTTCCACAGTCTCCACATCTGATCGCCTAAAACAAAATAAAATGAAAACAGAAACATGATGTAAAGCCTCAGATTACATAAAGAAACGTGATATACAAAGTGGCTGTATTTTTAAAATGACTTTATCATTGAGTAGTGAGCAGATGATGACAGAAGTTTTATTTGTGCACCTCATGGCAGCACAAGGCCGGTGAATCCTGATATTTCCATAGTGGTTTTCGTTCTCCTCTGCTCTCTTCATCAGTTTGGTTTTGTGATGTTGGACTGTCGAATACTGGATCTCCTCAGCATCTCTGTCTCCATCTCTTCTGGGTTTGCTGGATGAAATGCTGGCATACGGAGCATCATCAAAAGCGGCTGATTCAGACACGGGAACGTCCCTCTCGGCTACATTAGAGTACAGATCATCCTGAAATGAAAGAAGATGAATTATTATACAGTACATATGAAACCTAGCTAAAAGTACATGACAAATATTTCTGGTCATGTCTGGCTAATTTACCTGTTTTGGTGTGGAATCTTCAACTTTTGCACCTCTTAGTTTTCTCCTGCTTTTATGACATTAGGGTAAGTGGTGTTTAAAGATTTATTACTACTTATCACGTGAAGCAATTCCACTTGCACTGCAATTGAGAATCCAACTTACATTATGAACACGATATTGATGATAACGATGAATAATCCTACACATGCCACTGTGATTCCCAACCAGACAGGCCAACCCAGACCATGATGCACTGAAAGATGAAGGCTATTAGTTAAGATTGACTCTCAAAGCTACACCCAGTCACAGGGGCATAGCCATCATTTCAGAAGTGAGGGGGACAGAAATGTAATATATCACTGTTAAAAATTGCTGTAAAAAAACGGCCAAACTTTGACAGTAACATGCTGTTTTCCATTGAAACTGTATATTCTGGGTAATATTTGTCATTTTTGAGAAAGTAGTTATATATATAGCTATATATCGTGAGTTAACAGCGTTCAAAGTCGACACTCTGAGGATGTGTTTCAAATCACACCCTGCACCATCATTTACTATTCCCTACATGACTTTACTAATATAGTCCACCTGACAGAGAGAATGAAAACTAATGAGTGAATTCAGACGCTGATGAACAGCTGCTGTTAACAACCAGAATCACTGAAGAAAAGAGAAACGAGACAAACAAACACAAGAACTACAACTGACTTCAGTCACAGCCTTAAATTAAATCAACCGAAGATTTAAACAACTCAAAGTCAGTCTGGTTAGTAAAGCGTGAAGCTGGTAAAGCTGTTATTTCTGTCAGACGTCTACAGAAGATCTTATTGAGAAGGAACAGGTGAAAAATCCAGGAGTCAGAAAGTAAAAGTCCTGCCATATTTTTGTTCCACCCATGAACTCAGCAGCTGATTTCACCAGAGGACGAACCAAGTCATTCCTTTCAAGTCACAAGCAAGTGTCAAATCAAATCCCAAATCCTCAAAGAGTTAAAGATAATGAGATAATTAAGTGATTAATTAAATGATGATTGTGCATTAGTTATAAACACCTGCTGTTAAGGAATTACAAAGGATCAGATGTTGATGTTTTATTGGCTAAAATTATGCCATCACAATGGATATCAGTGTTTGCTTTAGCTGGGCTTTTGATCCTCGACTTTCTGTGTAAGATTTCTCCTTACAGAAGTGTATGTGAAAATTTGAATTAGAATGCTTTTTCGCCATACACAGACATCAAGAACCAGCATATGAATCTCAAAAATGGTGACAATCAATAAAATGCTTCATGCTGCAATGCATGAAAAACTCCCATCATGCACTGCAGTATGAATAATTATTGTCACCACTGTTGAGGATCATATGATAAATGTTAATGTCGAAAAGCCTAATTCTAAACAGAACTTCTTTTTTCTTAATATTGAAGCATATATATTTGCTTAATAAGAGTTTTATATTTATTTTTTTATAGCCAAATGTGGTTAATCAACCAAAGAGAGAAGCACTAAAACCAGAGAAATTTACATAAACCAAGAAAGCTCATTCATCAAAAGCATAAGCTGATCTGATACTTCAGTTTGATTCAGCATTGCACAAATGTTTGCTGTGAAATAATACTTTGCTAAGAGGCAAATTATTTTGAATTATTAAAAGGCTCAAGAGCCCAACTAAAGCAAACACTGACCGCAAGTAGGGGTGGCACAGTACATGTATGCGTACCGAACCGTCACAGTATGGGCGTCTCGGTTCGGTGTATGAGGCCTTATGACGAATACAGGCAGTTCACCCCCAATCCAGAAGGGGGCGCCCGCAGTAATGCAACGCAGAGTCCTGCACGGGTCCTTTTTGATAAACCCGCCCCGCACCCGCAGTAGTTAACCGAATACCCGACCCGTTATCCGACAGCAACACTAATTTAGTTCCGGACCCGACCCAACCCGTTTGACATAAAAACCGCGACCCAAACCGCACCCGCATTAAATCTACATAAGGCGGAAAAAACGCCTTTATTTTATTTTTAATGTAACAAGCAATTAACAAGTCATTCTGAGTTAATGCGTTTAAAAATTAATAATAACATTTAACACACGCAGCCCAACAAGTTAACAGAGAGAGAGAAAGCAACATTATAGGCTGCATAAAAATATGTAGGACTGGCAGCAGTGTCGAGGATCGAGAGAGAGAGAGAGCTCGCACAACATCCAACGTGTAAAAAGAATATAAAACTATTGCGTAAGTGTGACCAATCTATTTTAAAGAGGTCTAAAAGGCTAGCTGTCAATCAATGTCAATACAGCTGTCGATTGGCTACAGTGCTCAGTGTTTGCAAATCCCGCTGTAGAAACCCGGTCTTCAGACAGAGCGCGCGAACACAAGCATGGGACAATTTGAAAGAAAGGAGCTGCTTATCAGCGTGTACTGGATTAAGTCGAAATAGTCTTGGTTATAATTGTACCCGCAACCCGCCCGTGCCTGTCACCAGTCCGACCCGCACCCGACACGTCAATATTATTCCACCCGTTACGTCAATTTTTGCGGTTCACCCGTCGGGTACCCGCCCGTGTGCAGGACTCTGATGCAACGCTGTTTGACAACCGCCAGCAGAAGAACAGCGAATGCCATGAGTTGCGCACTTGAAAACAAAGCCTCAGACAGTGACCATGTGCTGATTCTGGACACGTATCTCACATAGACTGACAAGGGAGTATACATTAAGCACCTTTGCGAAATGGAGCTTTGTGCTCGTGTATCCTACCTCTCTCATTTGGCACAAATCCAAATATTCCATAATATTTCCATATTTGCCATGTAACGTATCTGAATGCTAAACTATTATTTATTATGTAAATGACAGGCTTTGTACTTCAGTCGCGTTTCAACGGTGACACAGAGGCGCACATGCTGATGTTTGGCTCACTGTATTGTATTTTGATAAAGTACCAACTGTGCTGTCAAGTTAGCAGTGCTGGAACTGATGTGTTCTGTGTGTGCGCGCGCTCCGGCGCAATCACTTCAACTGTTTCCTTATACCAGTAGAACCAACTTTAAACACTTATTGTCTTCTTAATACTCACTGTACACAGTAAAACCCCCAGTGTTAAACCAATACTCCCAGTGTATATATAATCCACACTGATTGAATGATTTTAAAATCATGATAAATCACAAACATTTTGAACTACAGTGTTGTTCAAAAACAAAGAGAGACATCAAGAATCAGTGTATGAATCTCAACAATGGTGACAATCAAAAGCTTCATGCTGCAATGCATGCTGGGTACCTAGTCTCTGTGCAGTGAGTGCACTTTGACCTCACATTAGTATGAGCACACAGTGAGGGCGCTGTGAGGTTACACTTTTAGCTCACTGTTACCTCACATTGTGACATCATCACGAGTATCCTGTTGGCTCATGGTGACATCACCGTGAGATCAAATTGTTGACTGGGCACCCTTCATAAAAGAAAATCTTCACCTGTGACAGTAACAGTGTCTGATCTCTGAGATCCATGTTGATTGTGAGCCTCACAGTAGAAGCGTCCACTCTGTAGTGCACTGAAACTCTGTCCAGATCCAACAGCTGAGCTTTGATTCTCCTTAAACCAGCTGATATCTGCAGGTGGGTTTGAATCACTGCTGCAGATCAGAGTCACTGAATCTCCCGCCACTATTTCACCAGATCCATTTATAGACACTGAGACATTCCTAGGTGGATCTAAAACAGAAAAACACTGATATCATTAACAATCACAATACATTTGACATCACATAGGATTAAACACCAGAGTTATTTAACCATCATTAACTCACACATGACGTTTAAAGTCACAGCATAAGAGTATTTATCTGTATCTTCATATCTGGACTTGCACTTGTATTCTCCACTGTGATCAGAGCTGATCTTTGAGATGCTGTAGATTCTTCCAGATCCTACAGTCATTCTTCCTTTAAACCAGCTTATTTCTGCAGGTGGGTTTGAATCACTGCTGCAGCTCAGAGTCACTGAATCTCCCTCCACTATTTCACCAGATGGACTGATGAAGATCACAGGATTCACTGGAGGATCTACAGGAGATATTTCAATTTTAACCTCTAAGTGAAAAATAAGAATGTGAAAATAGTTCTATACGAACCAACCCAGTCAACAATTTGATCTCACAGTGATCTCACCCTGATCTCACAGGATACGCATGATGAGGTCAAGATGTGAGGTAACAGTGAGCTAAAAGTGTAACCTCACAGCGTCCTCACTGTGTGCTCATACTAAAGTGAGGTCAAAGTGCACTCACTGCACAGAGACTAGGTACCCAGCATGCATTGCAGCATGAACCTTTTGATTGTCACCATTGTTGAGATTCATACACTGATTCTTGATGTCTCTCTTTGTTTTTAAGTGAGAGGATAGTTAATGTTTGTGTCTTATGCTTTTATTCTTCATAACTGATGAGACTGCTGGGTCCTATATTGTGTAATCACAGAGCTTCTATATTTAGAAACTGTTGATTAATAAAATCTCACCAAGACTGCATATTGAGTGTAAGTGATGATTGTGTTATCATCAATAACAAACCAGTATCACCTGGTTGCAGTCTTTTAGGTTTTTCTTGCCATAACAAATGTGCAGTTACAGCAGCCCCAAAAATTTGCAACATTATAAAGTCAAGGGTCAAGAGCCCAACTAAAGCAAATACTACTCACCATGATGGTAACGTATGTTTCACTTGTATCTTATAACAGAAATCTGTTAGCTGGGCGTGCACTCATGAGCTCATCATGTGACACCACTGTGATATCTCTGTGATAGTGTTGAGAAACAGGAAGTAGAATTTCCCGCCGGTGACTGATATTTGAGCCGCCTCCTCTCAACCTGCTCAACATTTTGAGTTCACAATGAGCTCATATATTACTCACACTGTGAGGATCACCGTATGAGAATGGTGTGATGTCACTGTGATCATCGCGTGATCTCACGTGTTGACTGGGAAGATAGCAACATATTGTCGGCCAAGATTTGGCCCACATCTGGCACATGTGGAATGATGATGTGGCCCACATGTAGCATGGAATGATGTCACTTGGGTGCACCGATCCTGTTTGCCAGATCTGGGCCACAAGCAGGTCATAGCAATGCCACATGTCAGCCAAGAGTAAAGTGAAGCATTCAATTACACAGCTGCTAGATTCAAATGACTTCAGTGAATCAGGCCATTACACGATAATTGTGAAACCATCAACAGCAAACTAGCATGTACTGAACATGCGCTTGTTAAACACTGTCACAGCAGCCACATAAGACAAATAAATGATGAACTGACACCATGACAAACATTAGACTGAAGCCCCTGTTAACCCTCTGGGGTCTGAGGGTGTTTTGGAGGCCTGGAGGAGTTTTTTCAGTTCCTTATAAACATATAAATGACTAAAGTCTGAAAACACTGTATTCAAAACAAACTGCCCAGTCAACACGTGAGATCACGCGATGATCACAGTGACATCACACCATTCTCATACGGTGATACTCACAGTGTGAGTAATATGTGAGCTCATTGTGAATTCAAAAGGTTGAGCAGGTTGAGAGGAGGCAGTTCAAATATCAGTCGCTGGGGGACATTCTACTTCCTGTTTCTCAACACTATCACAGTGATATCACAGTGCTCTCACATGATGAGCTCATGAGTGCACGCCCAGCTAACAGATTTCTGTTATAAGAACTTTCTCCAAACATACAACTGACTTCCAGACACAGCCTTCGATGAAATCA
Organism: Onychostoma macrolepis; assembly: GCF_012432095.1. Taxonomy (NCBI): domain Eukaryota; kingdom Metazoa; phylum Chordata; class Actinopteri; order Cypriniformes; family Cyprinidae; genus Onychostoma; species Onychostoma macrolepis. Next base: position 8,165,970 of record NC_081155.1, read on the forward strand.
ACTTAAATAAACAAATCCAAAGCTTCACTCATTATTCACTCATGATGTTTTATTGTTTTGTTTGATGTTACCATCATAGTGATTAGTGTTTGCTTTAGTTGGGCTCTTGACCCTTTACTTCATGACATTATATTTTTGGGGCTGCTGTAACTGTGATTGTACATTTGTTATGGCAAGGAAACCCAAAAAGAGACTGCAACCAGGTGATATTGGTTTGTTATTGATAACAACACAGTCATCACTGTAGCGAATTAGCTCAAAAAGGGAATTATTTATAATTAATTATAACTGGTTATAATTAATAATAAATATTTAGATTAGATCTTAGAATTAACTGTAGCAGAATCAATATTACAATTACTTGATCTGTCCGTCCACCGAGCAGACAATATAATTATTTATCAATTCTAGGAAGATTACTTTTCTGGCCAAGAAACAATAGCCTTCCTACTTACAGTGCTAGCAGTAGTTTAGCATGTAGCAAAGAGCAATCGTTCATTGACTTTGAAATGTGAGCGGGACACAGAGACAATCAATTGTGAATATAAGGGATTTAATAAACGAAACTATAACTAACATACAAACAAACTAAGCAAAACATATATTTATAGAATGAAGGAAAGTAAGGAAAAGAGAGAAGAGCAAAGAATGGCAGTATTTCACATCAATTAACCACAACCCAAAATGAGAATCATCAAAGACACAATCCACCTTAAAAAGGGGTTCAAACTTAAACACGCATCTAATCAGTTGTAAATGGTTACTTGCATTGGTTCGTTGCTGAATAAGAGTCGTGATGCGGTAGACGAGGTTCTCGATGATTTCTTTAGGAGGGAGTTGAAGAAGTCCTCAGCAAATCCACAAAGTTGAAGGTAAACACTGCGGAAGGTTAAACTCAAGAAGAGAGTTTTGGAGTGTGTTTGTCTCAAGAAGAAGAGTTTTTGAGCGAAGATTAGTCTGGGTTCGGCACTTTTAATGGTTCATGGCCGCGCCTATTTGGTGGGTGGAGTGGCCAATCAGAGGCATGCATTTTGAGCGGGAGAGATACCCTTTGTCTCCGTTTTATGGCCCATTCGCATTTTATTGCTGATCTGGAACGCTAGTGCAGTTTTTAATTCAAAACATAGTAAGAATTGTTCGATGCATTTCACGATCACATAGTGTACATCATTGTGTGAGAAATAAAGAGAAGATCATTTTGATACCAAGAAGGTAATCTCCAAATGATATTAAAGAAGAGATACACTCATACACTGGAATATAGGCATTTAACGTCTAACTAATACAAGAAAAGGGTTTTACCCAAGTTAATATAACAGGGGAATATACATACAACACATGCATATAGCAGATACATTTATAACTGTTTAATTATGGCCTAAATAGAGAAAATGTCTTTAGGTGTGTGTGTGTGACGTGTATTGGGAATTGTGAAGACAGACGAAAGGGTCTGCTCCCTGGCATTCTGTGGAATGTGTTTGAAGCTTGGTACAGACGATCTGTTTAGCATCCTTTTGATAGTGATAAGGACCATCTGCAATTTAGTACCCGTATAAATGTAAACGCTGAGGCCAGGTCAGTAATTTACATGCAAATGTCAAAAGGCTAAAAGGGTTTTTTTTTTTAAACAAAGTGTAATCAGCCATCACTGATCCTAGACAGACGTTACAGAATCCCCCTTTTGGCTGAAGATGTTCTGAATTGAGGCATCGTCAGACAACAATGGATCGTGATGGTTAAATGGCAAGTGGGTGGTGAAGGCCGAATGGCAGGTGGATCATGAATATTAGATGGCAGGTGGTTTCTAATTTTCCTCAGCCTTCGGATCCCCAGCGGTGGTGTTAACTGTGGTCAGGTTCAGCATTGTCTCTGCCTGATTCCCTCTTTTTCGATGGTTCCGTTTGAAGGTTCGAGGAAAGGCAGCTGTGCACCTGTTCATGGACCTTTGCACCCCGTTGACTCTGTTGAACAGGATAAAGGCAAGGCCGAGTGTCAGGGTGTACCCAATTGCTGTGGCGAGGCAAAGTGCAGTGTCAGCGGCGGTCCAGGATCGGGCAACGGGAAAGTTGGTCTGGACAGGCAGCCGAGACAGTGCTTGGAGGGCCGTGTCAATTGGGGTGATGTCAATCATTTGGAATCCCCCTTTCTCAATGCTCAGTTCCATTTCAGGTTCCAGGGTGAGACTGTGATCCTTGAAGAAGTCTGGAATTTCTACCTCAGATTGGTACTCGTCACTTGGAAGGTGGTACAGCGCCAGGTCCCCGAGGTGGAGGATGGCACCTTTGGGTACTTGAATCCACATGCTCTGGTTGGGCAGGCTGATACGGGTGGCAGTGTCGTGCTGGTCATAGGTCAGTGTAGCGGCACGGATAGGCGTGTTGACGAGCCACCGATTTCCCACAATCTCTGCTTGCGTTTCTGTGACTTGTGCACGAGGCTTGTGCACATGGTGCGTCGTGGGCATACATCAGCCATACCCCCCTTTGGCACTGTGGCACCACAAGCCTTGGCGCAGTGAGGTCGTCAGGGACATACCATAGAATGTTGTCCATCACATGCAGCATAGGTTTTACGTTGAGTAGTGCTTTGAGGGTCGGAGCATCAGCAAGCTGAGCAGGTGTAATAGGGTGGATGGAGGGGTCAGAGAGGTGGTGAAGAATAGTCTGTATGGAGGAGTCAGAGGCTTGCATGTCAGCAATGTCATTAGTGGAGATTTGAGGAGCCAGCGTAAGCGGCTGTGAGGTTGGTATTGTGGCAGGTTGAGTATGTTTGCTGCGGGTTATGGCTGCCACGTTAAGGGTGGGTGGTTGGGTCGGTGGAGACCATACCTCGCCGTGTAATGCACCTACTTTGGCTAGGGCATCCGTTTGGTCGTTGAGGTCCTTGTCAGGACCAGGTTGCTTTGAGTGTCCTTTCACTTTCTTCCAGTAGACAATCATATCATGCTCACTTGTGATGTCGTCACATGCCTGGAACAGGTGTTGGTGTTTAACTGATTTGTTGTTCGCTGTCTTGAAACCATTTTGCTTCCAGCCTGGGAGATGACATGTGAAGCCAAGTCTGGCGTAGTTGGAGTCTGTGCAGATTAGCAGTTCTCTGATGTTATGAGATGATGCTATTTGCAGGCTTATGAGAATAGCTGCTATCTCGGCATATTGTGATGATTGTGGGCCCAGTTTGAAGTGTTGTGGTGGGCATGGATGATCATTTAGCCAGAGAACACCTGCGCCTGCATTTAGGATGCCCTCGTTGTTGTAGGAACATCCATCGACGAAGGCTGTGGGCATGGCTTGGCATACATTCTCGTCAAAATACCTGTGGCAAGTCGGTGGCAGTAGTTGGGGCCTTTCTGCTTCTACGATCTCAGTCTGTGTGTTGTCGGAGCAGTTTTGGCAGGCTGCCAGGCCGTTACCCAGCGCCGACTTGTGATTTTGAGCATATCGCGCTTCCACGTTGCGCCCCTGGAGGGCCATTAGCCATGTGGCAATGCGTGCGTTTGTGACCACACCATCGCGGATACGCTGGCTGTTAAGGAATGTGACAGGTTGATGACAGGTCTCGATGATCACTTTCTGTGCTCCGATGTAGTTGGAGAATCTTTGGATGGCCCATACAGTACAGAGCAGGGCTTTTTCACAGTCTGAGTATTTGCACTCTGGGGGAAGAAGAGTCTTACTGGCATATGCGACCACCCTTTTGTCCTGGTCATGCCGTTGGTATAGACCAGCGCTGAGGCAGTGGCTGGAGAATCCAGCGTCCAAGTAGAACTCCTTCTGTGGATCCGGGTATGCCAGACTTGGAGCAATGCACAGATGTCGTTTCAGTTCATTCATGGCATTTTGCTGATTGTCTGTCCAGACGAAGGGGCAGTCCTTTTTCAGAAGGGCAGTGAGAGGGCGTGCAATGTCCGAATAGTTTTCAATGAACTGCCGTGAATAGTTGCACACACCTAGAAAACTTCGGAGTTCTGAGACATTGGCAGGTGGTTTGATGTTCTGAATGGCCTGGATGCGGCTGGTTTGGGGCTCAATACCCCGTGGTCCGATGAGCAGGCCCACATAGTTGACCTTGGTTTTGCACCATTGTCCTTTGTGGAGGGCAATCTTGGCGCCGGCGGTGGTCAGCTGGTGCAGGACATGGTCAATTTCTTTCAGGTGATCAGCCACCGTCATGTTTTTCATGAGCACATCATCAACATAGATTAAGTTCCCTCTTACTCTGGCATCTGGGCATGCTTTGTTGAGGAAGATGTTAAATTCGGCGGGTGAGTTGGCATAGCCGAATGGACACCTGGTGAAAGTGTACTGCCGATTGCAAAAGGTGAAAGCCAGCTTGTGTTGATCATCTGGATGCACTGGTATTGTCCAGAATCCTGAGGCCACATCAAGAGTGGAAAAGATTGTGGCTCCTCTGATCCTTGGTATTTCTTGGTCCAGCTGTGTCATGGGCCACCGTGATAATGGTACCTGTTGATTCAGTTTCCTATAGTCAATCGTTGGTCGCCACTTTCCGTTTGGTTTAAGGACAGGCCAGATAGGGGCAGAATAGGTGCTGTTACACGGACGGATGACATCTTTCTCAAGCATAGAGTTGATGATCTCCTGTACAGGTTCGTACGATTCTAGGGGGATCTTGTATTGCTTGACAAAAGTGGGTGGAGCTCTTGGGTGCGTTGGGATCCGCACAACATGAAGGTTAGTGAGGCCACAGTCTAAAGAGTCTTTGGCAAATGACTCTTTGTATTTGTACAGGACTTGGCGGAGTTTGTGGCGGTCTGCATCCTCCTGTATTGCATCAGCATCTTTCAGAATTTGCTGGACTTGTGTCTCAAAACCTGGGTACGGTTCTTTTGTCATTAATTCCTCTGTCTTGTGTGCAGTCAGAGGTGCAGCACCACTGTCAGTTTCGCTGGTGGCGTGGTTGGAGACTGTATACACGGCAAGATGTTGGTCTTCTGTTAGCTCTGTTCTACACACCTGCTCCTTGACCACTCGCATGACTGAAGTTACGGTGATGATCTTGAAGGGTGCTGTTGACACTGTGTGGCCTGAGCTTCCTTCCGGAATCACTGAATCTGGGATGGGTCCAATTACTGGTAAAATCAGTTCAAAGTCATGGAAGTCATAACTCACTAGCCAACCCAGCCGGTAGGCCTTAGGCACTCTGACATCCGTTGCTGTGCAGTTGTTGAACAAGATGTACACTGCCCGAGATGTCACTTCAACGAGGGGTGTGGCTTCTAGAGTGAGGCCCAGTTCCTCAGACTCGGGTGAAGGCTGGAAGAAGCCCAATGTGTGGTTGAAGGTTTGACCGCATTGCAGGTTGAGTCGAACAGCGACCCCTTTGGTGTAGGCTGGTACTACAGTCTCTTGTTCGTTGATAAGCGTGCAGGCCTCAGGGATGGTTTGGCCTGACAGGAGGTTCTCAAGGTTGACAGGAACAGTGGGGGACTGTGAGGTCATAGGAGCCCATATCACTTCATTGATCATGTCCACATGAGCCCTCAGACGAATCAAAATGTCCGCTCCGATGTAAACATCACGTGGTAGGTTTGGAAGGACCAGGAAGTAATGGGTTAAGCATCGGTCATTCCACTTCAAGTTCAGGGCACAGATGCCCTTGGCAGTCACCATGGTCGACGGGCAGGAGTTCAAAGGGAACCGTGTGCGCTTGTTAGCAAAAGGAGTGTCTGTTGTGTGCTGTTTGAGCGCATTGAACAGTGAGAGGCTGATGGCTGAATTGTCTGCCCACAGTGCTAGTATGGGGTCTGTTGTTGTGACATCGTTCAGCTGTAGACCCCCCATGACCTGGGGGCCATATGAGTCAGAGTCTTTGGCTAGCTGGAAAGCACATAGCAGTGACCTTGAACCTTGCTCTTGGGTCGAGATGTTCCCGCAGCTGGCGTTGAGATTTTCTGTGACCTTTGTGACCTGGCAGTTTGTCTGGGGTGAACTTGGAGACTGAGGAGGCAGAGGTTCTCGCACATTTTCAGCTGTTTAAAGTCTAACAGGGGTTCAAAACGGTCTAACAGGTCTTTGCCAATGAGGAGAGGAAATGTATCCAATTTGGAGATGTACACAGGGTGTACTAAGCTCATAGGGCCGATGGTCAGGTGAATTGGAGCTACCTGTTCAAGTTGGACATCATTTTGGCTGTAGGATTGCACATTCAGCACACACCTCTGATATTTAAGAGTTCGATTCTGTCTCTTGGCTTCAATCTGAAGTCTGTCAAAAAGTTGGCTTGACATTAGAGTGAGGTCAGCTCCGGTGTCCACGAGGGCTTCCAGTTTCACCTCCTTTTCCAATGTGATGGCCAAGTATAGTTTTTTGGCCACCCCCTTTTCAATCAGGTTCCCCAGGAGTCTTGGCACAGGGGCTTGTGTGGTGACTGGCAAGCAGTTAGAGCTGGTTTCGTGTGGCTCGTCAGGGAGGCAGACCACCAAAACCGCGCTTTCGGGTACTTTGGGGCTTTGGCTGGAGATGTGGTGCTGGATGTTGGCTGGCTCTGGTGGTTTAACAGTCAGCTGAGATGGCTGTGTGATGTCATCACTTGGTGATGGGATATGTGGTTCTGTGGTTGATAATGGATTAGCAGTGTTCTGGTTGGGAGGTTCATTTTGAGAGGACTCTGAGTGGTCGTTAGGGTCAGATCTCATGCTTAGTCATAACCGATCTGACTCATCCTTCTTGTCTCCCTTGTGGGACTTTTCCTGGAGGAGCTCCTTTAAAAGTCTCATGATCTCTGCTGATTCAGTAGCTTCTCGGTTCTGTTCGGCTGACGGTTTATATTTGGGCTTGTCCAGGGCGTGTTGAGAGGGGTTCTGCCGCTGGCGGTCTGAGCTCGATGCTTGTGTCGGTGAGTGTCGGTACCCCTTGGACTGTCTCTTAGCTTCCCAGGTGGCTTCACCCTTTCGGTTGAGAGGTGGTTGTGACCTGTCCCAGGATCTCTCAGGGTGCCCAGTCTGATGCTTTGGACGGGCACCACCATGGCTACGCTGCCCTCTGCTGGCTGGGAAGGATCTTGACATTGTGTTGACAGGTTTGTCACTGTGGCTTGGCTCGGCGCCCTCTAGGGCAAGTTCTGAACTCTGATTAGTGACAGAATAGATTGTGGGGGGTTTTCCCATCTTTTCAGAAGCAGTTCTTTGTTTGGCATAGGCCTTATGGCTTAAGTCTCGCAGCTGTTGAATGGACATAGTCCGTGGGCAAGCCAGAACCCCCAAATGGTGACTCATTGTTGGGTGCAGGTTCCGGAGGAACAGAGTCTTGAAATTGAATTCCTCTTCCATTCCTGGCTCATTCCGTGCTCCGAAGTATGCTTGTCTGAGCCTGTTGTAGAACGCCTGCGTGGTTTCCTGTCTGCCCTGTTTAAGGTCCATGGCTGTAATCAGTCCTTGCTCTGATTCTGGGTCAGAGAATTCTTTAATCAAAGCCTGCTGCAGTTGCTGGAAATCTACTTTGACCGTTTCTGGCTGACGGTCTAGAAAGCTCCGGACTTCACGGCTGGCGGTGATTCTGAGCAGGTAGAGTCTGTCTCGTGTGGTAACATTGGCAACAGTTTGCAAGTGAAAATCAATGTCTTTTAAATAATCGTGCACATCGTGGCCTCCAGCAGGGTTTGGAGTGAAAGTGGGAATGTTTCTAGCCAGCTTATCCAATTCTTTAGGTGACACGCCGTGACTGGAAGACTGGAAAGGCTCCCACCCCTTTCTGCTGCTGGGGTTCTGGGATGCTGGCAGGTGATGTCTTGAGCAGTGGGCTCTCACCTCCCTTTCGAACTGGGAGTTCTTGACTAGGAGGTATCAGTCTACTGGTTAGGGGAAATTCTGTGGTGTGCATTTCCCTTTCAGAGTCACTTTGCAGTCTATATGAATGTTTAAGCTCTCGGTGAACTGTGTCAAGTTCTTCTTTCAAATAGTCTCTTTGTTGGGCCAGGGCACTGACTTCAGCCCGGGCACTTTGCAGGTGGCCCTCACAGGCCTTGGCCCTGGCTTCTCTTTCTTTAAGTTCAGTCTCTGCTCTCATCAGGAGAGCCTCAGCTTGCTGGAGTTTTTTACTCAGCTCCTCTCTGGTGTCCTTTTCCTGCTGCTCTCGGCGTGCTGTATCTACACGGAGATCTTTCAAGGCATTCTGGAGTCTCTCTACTTCCTCCTGCAGCTCTGGGTCCTTTTCGTCCGATGTCCTGTGCTGGTGCTGAGTCTCCGACGTTAGCTGGTCCAGTTGACTTTGGGCGTTCACCAAGTTTCTCTGAGCTTCCTCAGCCTGGAGCTTCAGCGCTGCTGCTTCTTGTTCCCGGCGGGAGATGCTTGCTTCACTCAGCTTTGCCTGGCTGAGGAGGTTATGGGCCAGTAACCCGACGATCTTGGCCAGCTCTTTGTGGCTGTAGTCCTGTGTTGGATCGTGGGCCATCAAGGCGCTCAGGTTGTCGTCGAGCTGTTCCCGGCTCATGTTCTGCAGGTCCCCGGCAGCTTCAGGAAGAAGGGTGCTAGTCAGGACACTCAGCCAGGTCTCTAGTCGATCCCAGTGGGCATCAGGGCTGGATGATCGAGACATGTTGGCTCACTGGTGAGAGAGACGGAGAGAGAGAGAGGGAGAGAGAGGGAGAGAGAGAGGGACAGCACACAGGCCAATGCAAGTCCTTATAGCGTTAGCAGGCTGTAATTATAGTAATTTTTATGTTCTATGCTCGGTCTGTTTGATGGGTACAAACATTTAACGGAGGGTAGACTTGGCACCTGTTATCTCAGCCGTGAATGGCAAGGTGAGTCTAATTGTTGTGGGGCACCGGAAAGGATCTAACAAAAGATTGTTGACGGCGTGATCATCTAAAGATTTTAGCAGCTTGGGTCGTCAATCTATTACTCGGCTTTCTCTGATGATTCTCAAAGGTTCGGTTTCTAGGCAAGCAAAACAAAACAAGATGAAAAACAAGCAAACAAATAAATCAGAACACAGAGAGGATAGGGTAAAGAGTAGGTTTAAGCCTTTCACTGCTGTTAGAGGTTATGACATGGTCTACAGAGTAGAGGGCGCTGCTGGGTCAGAACATCTAGTGTGTTAGCTTTGCTGGGATAGCAGGAGCAGGCCAATTACCTTAAAGGTTGAGGAGAAACCTGATTTTGGGGTTTCGCTAGTTGGAAGGGTCAGTACTCTATGGGCTAGGCTTAGTGATGGATCGAGGTGATCCAGTCGGGATCCCGTGGCAGCTCACTGTGATCCGTCGTGGAGGCAACCGTCGTTTCACCAACTAAGCGCTAGAGGGGGTGCTACCTATAGGTGCACACAAATGGCTAGAACACAGAGATTAATTTTAAATTTAAATTCAAACACTGTTTGAACTAAATTTAAAAGTGAGTGGCTAAGGCAAGAGAGAAAGAGGCCCGAATAATAACAAAAAAATAAAAAATAAATAATAAAAAAAAAAATAATATAAATAAAATAAGAAAATAAAAGGAGAAGAATAAAAGTTATGATAATAAAATAAAATAAAAAAAAATAAAATAAAACAAACCAAGGAAGAATTGGAATAAGTTTTTCGAATGCAATGACAGGGTTAACCAAGGAAAACCAACCTACTGAGAATGGCCACAAGGTGGCGTGGGTGAGCCACCCAAGGTTCAGAAGAGAAAAGGGTAGAGGTGAAATTTGAGAAGTGCTAGACACTTAATTAAACTGCCCTCTAGTGTTAATCAAAGGTACTGTGATTAAATCTGAGCACGTCTATTGTGATTGCTCTCGCTCTAGCGGCTGATTTACTGCAACGATCACAAGTACAATGCAATTTGATCCGAACCGAATTTTAGTTTGTGCAATTTTACTGCACAAAGGTGTGTGTCAGGTTTTCTTCGCTGCCTGTTACACAATAACAATTATAAACAACAGGGTTTTTTTTTCGCTGTTGCTACACAAATTATGAATTATAAACAACAGGATTTCTTCGCTGATGCTACACAAATTATAAATTATAAACAACAGGCTTTCTTCGCTGTTGTTGCACAAATTATAAATTATAAACAACAGGCTTTCTTCGCTGTTGTTACACAAATCATGAATTATAAACAACAGGCTTTCTTCGCTGTTGTTGCACAAATTATCACTTGATCAAGGTTTTTTAAAACTCTCATTTACATATCAATTAGATATAATTCGATTTGAATTAGGCACCCATTCGTACGTTAATGGTTAACCCAAGAGAGTAACGATCATCTAGTCGAATGAAATTTGCAACACAAATAGCTTCAATCTAGCGATACAATCACTTAAGGCCTTTAAAAGATGATAAGAGGAACATCGCTCAAATCCATCTTTATCGCAATGAAGGAAGTTTTCTTCGTTCCAACAGGCGATTTTGATAATATTAAAATGTACTGTAAAGAGGTTTCTTCGTCTTTACAGAACGGTTTTAATATTATGAACTGCAGTTTACTTTTACAATTACACTTAGCAGTGACTAAATGTTAAGACAAATAGAGGTTGTTAAAAAGTACAGTACTGGAGGTGGCTTTAACCATCCAATCAAAAGAGTGAGTCCGCGTTGCGGCTTGTCTCACTCTGAGCGCGCATAATACAAAAACACAAAGGAATTGATACTGAGTTCTCTCACAAACAAAGTTTGAACGTGCCCGCGGTATTCTCCACCAATAAATATGTAGCGAATTAGCTCAAAAAGGGAATTATTTATAATTAATTATAACTGGTTATAATTAATAATAAATATTTAGAATAGATCTTAGAATTAACTGTAGCAGAATCAATATTACAATTACTTGATCTGTCCGTCCACCGAGCAGACAATATAATTATTTATCAATTCTAGGAAGATTACTTTTCTGGCCAAGAAACAATAGCCTTCCTACTTACAGTGCTAGCAGTAGTTTAGCATGTAGCAAAGAGCAATCGTTCATTGACTTTGAAATGTGAGCGGGACACAGAGACAATCAATTGTGAATATAAGGGATTTAATAAACGAAACTATAACTAACATACAAACAAACTAAGCAAAACATATATTTATAGAATGAAGGAAAGTAAGGAAAAGAGAGAGAAGAGCAAAGAATGGCAGTATTTCACATCAATTAACCACAACCCAAAATGAGAATCATCAAAGACACAATCCACCTTAAAAAGGGGTTCAAACTTAAACACGCATCTAATCAGTTGTAAATGGTTACTTGCATTGGTTCGTTGCTGAATAAGAGTCGTGATGCGGTAGACGAGGTTCTCGATGATTTCTTTAGGAGGGAGTTGAAGAAGTCCTCAGCAAATCCACAAAGTTGAAGGTAAACACTGCCGGAAGGTTAAACTCAAGAAGAGAGTTTTGGAGTGTGTTTGTCTCAAGAAGAAGAGTTTTTGAGCGAAGATTAGTCTGGGTTCGGCACTTTTAATGGTTCATGGCCGCGCCTATTTGGTGGGTGGAGTGGCCAATCAGAGGCATGCATTTTGAGCGGGAGAGATACCCTTTGTCTCCGTTTTATGGCCCATTCGCATTTTATTGCTGATCTGGAACGCTAGTGCAGTTTTTAATTCAAAACATAGTAAGAATTGTTCGATGCATTTCACGATCACATAGTGTACATCATTGTGTGAGAAATAAAGAGAAGATCATTTTGATACCAAGAAGGTAATCTCCAAATGATATTAAAGAAGAGATACACTCATACACTGGAATATAGGCATTTAACGTCTAACTAATACAAGAAAAGGGTTTTACCCAAGTTAATATAACAGGGGAATATACATACAACACATGCATATAGCAGATACATTTATAACTGTTTAATTATGGCCTAAATAGAGAAAATGTCTTTAGGTGTGTGTGTGTGACGTGTATTGGGAATTGTGAAGACAGACGAAAGGGTCTGCTCCCTGGCATTCTGTGGAATGTGTTTGAAGCTTGGTACAGACGATCTGTTTAGCATCCTTTTGATAGTGATAAGGACCATCTGCAATTTAGTACCCGTATAAATGTAAACGCTGAGGCCAGGTCAGTAATTTACATGCAAATGTCAAAAGGCTAAAAGGGTTTTTTTTTTTAAACAAAGTGTAATCAGCCATCACTGATCCTAGACAGACGTTACATCACCTAGATTCCATATGCAGTCTTGGGAAGTTGTGGCCTAATGGTTAGAGAGTCAGGCTCATAATCCAAAGGTTGTGGGTTTGAGTCTTGGACAGGTTGTAAGCGGGGAGAGAGAATGTACAGCACTCTCAATAACATGACTGAGGTGCCCTTGAGCAACCCCCAACTGCTCCCCGGGCACTGCGACATAAATGGCTGCCCGCTGCTCTGGGTGTGTGCACTTTGGATGGGTTAATTGCAGAGCACAAATTCTGAGTCACGTCACTTTCATAATCATTTATGGAGAATTATAAAAGCATAAGACACAAACATTATTAACTACTCTGATTCTTGATGTTTCTCTTTGTGTTTAAATGACAGTGTATGAATCTCAATAATGGTGACAATCAAAAGCTTCATGCTGCAATGCATGCTGGGTACCTAGTCTCTGTGCAGTGAGTGCACTTTGACCTCACATTAGTATGAGCACACAGTGAGGGCGCTGTGAGGTTACACTTTTAGCTCACTGTTACCTCACATCACGAGTATCCTGTGAGATCATGGTGACATCGCTGTGAGATCAAATTGTTGACTGGGTGGGCTACAACAATATGTGAGTGTTGACTCATATAAACACTGAGCTGTGTTAATTTAACACTCTGGGGATTTTACTGTGACACACAAATACAATTACAGCTGTGCTTCTGAATGCCTGAAGAAAATATATGCTGTCAGTTTAATGCACTTTTGAAAACCCAGCCAGTAAAATCACAGTGAATGCAATGCATCTAAACTACAACATTTAACATTTACACACTGGGCACTTTAAACAATGTGACTATTTGCATATTTTGAACACTTAGGTCAGGCATCACTACCCAAACCTCACAGCTTTTGAACTGCCACAGCGTTTAACCTGGTTATTCACATGAAGTCGAGCATTGCTCAACCTTTTTGACCAGTGGAAGTGTTTCACAAAACACAGAGGGTATTGCATAATCTCCATTCTGTGGTCATACAACAGCCAAAATGTACAAAAATCCACTATACTAAAAATTGCTCAAAAGTCCTCAGACATGCAGAGACTTACAGATAACGCATCACAAAAGCAAAAAAGTCAGGAAAAAATACTTTTCAAAGCTGAAATTTCTGCCAAAGTCCAACTAAAATTAGATAGTTTATCAAAGCTGATTATATCAACACACTTCACAAAACTATCCGCCATACTGTGACAGGAAGTCCAAACCCACTGCCAGCTGTCATGACAAACATTTTATTTAATTATTTTTTTAATGGTTTGATAGCTCATAGAGTTGAGACTATGAACCTAAAATATAGACTAAAATATTAGACTGCACATGCATTATTAACTAAAAACAATTTTAAACAAAATTAAGTTGCCATTTGTATACAGTGGCACTCATCAGAAACCTCCCACTACTACCATGAATTGTCCTTATTACCTTATTAGGAACCTACCGATGTTCAGATTCGTTCTTCTAACACCATATGGATTATCATTTACGAGCATCGTCATAAACTGTCATAAGTAAATGCCAGCCCTGTTTTTGATGCTCTTGGCAGCTCTTACATGAGCCTGATGCTCATTTTCCATAGGGATGAATTGAAAACGCTCAATCAAGTCCTGATTCCTATTGAAATTTCGCCCACCAAATTTCACTGAGCAATGGTAAGCATTGCTAAACGTTTGTGTTGTTGTGGTATGCAACAAAGTTGTAAAGTTTTATACACAGTAAAACCTCCAGTGTTAAATCAACACTCCCAGTGTATATATAATCCATACTCATAGTGTTAAAAAAGTAACACTGAAGCAGTGTTAAAGTTAATGAGATAATTAGTTTAGTAATTGAGTGATGATTGAGCATTAATGAAGAACACCTGCTGTTAACAAACTGAACCATTGAAAAAAAGAGACGAAACGAGCAGAAAAACAAGATCTACAACTGACTTCAACCACGGCCTTAGATGAAATCAACACAAGATAAAAGAAGACATTAAATCTCTCAAGATCTCAGCAGAGGATGATTAAACAACTCCACAAACAGTATCACCTGCTTCACACGTTACTAACCAGATTGACTTTAGATGTTGATGTTTTAGTTTTGTTTGAATTACCATTATCGAGGTCAGTGTTTGCTTTAGTTGGGCTCTTGACCCTTGACTTAAAACATTACAGTTCCTTTGGCTGCCATAACAGCGTGTTTGTTTAGACATGTTAGTCATGGCAATCAGGTGTCGTTGGTTTGACTTCTATAAAGGAATCACCAGCATTTAGTGATGCACATAACTGGTTTCATGTGGAGCATTGTCACTGAGTGGTTAAAATTTATTTTGTTCACATGAAATATAAAGCTTGATCCATCAGTTTTAAGATTAATCTGAAAGACTTTTGAAAGTAAATCAGCACTGAAAGGTTAAAACTGCATTATCATACAGACATCAAGACTCAGCATATGAATCTCAACAATGGTGACAATCAACATATTCAGATAAACAGATACTCTGTGAACATTACAAAACAAGCTACTAAAAGTCACAACAAAATAGCAAAACAAAAGGAAATGGTAAGAATAAAAGAAAATACTAAGACAACTGCATAATTTATTCATGTCGCATTGCATGCTGGGAGCCATGGATTAGTTTTGATTGGTGCTCCCAGAATGCACTGCAAAATGGAGCTTTATGTTGATTGTCACCATTATTGAGATTCATATGCTGATTCTTGAAGTCTGTGTGATGAAGAAAAGTACATTTTCAGTGCAGAATAAGTTTCAAAAGTCTTTCAGATTAAACTTTCAGGTCGTTATGTACAGAATCTCAATAACAAAGTTAACAAATAAATCTATCAGTGACTATACTCCAAATTAATTCAGTTACTCAAGCCACTATACCCTGATTACATCTTTATAAACGTAACCAACTACTGATCACATTTTCGCTTGGCTTTTTTTCTTTTCACCATAACTAACATGTCTAAACAAACACGCAGTTATGGCAGCCAAAGTAACTGTAATGCTTTAAGTCAAGGGTCAAGAGCCCAACTAAAGCAAACACTGACCTCGATAATGGTAATTCAAACAAAACTAAAACATCAACATCCAAAGTCAGTCTGGTTAGTAACGTGTGAAGCTGGTGATGATGTTTGTGGAGTTGTTTATTAATCATCCTCTGCTGAGATCTTGAGAGATTTAATGTCTTCTTTCTTGTGTTGATTTCATCTAAGGCTGTGACTGAAGTCAGTTGTAGTTCTTGTATTTCTGCTCGTCTTGTCTCTTTTTTTCTCTTTCTTTCAGTGATTCAGTTTGTTAACAGTAGGTGTTCTTCATTAATGCTCAATCATCACTGAATTACTAAACTAATTATCTCATTAACTTTAACACTGCTTCAGTGTTACTTTTTTAACACTCTGAGTGTGGATTATATATACACTGGGAGTGTTGATTTAACACTGGAGGTTTTACTGTGTGCTGCCTCAGTCCTCAGATTTATATGTACAAAAAGATGTGTTATATACAGATGTACAAATTTCACCTTTCTTTATCAGAATTAAACTTTCATACCTAAATAAATAACAAGGAAATAATTGTCTTGGCATGTTATTCATATACAAACAATGCTGCTATTTTTACCATAAGCTTTTAATTGTCAAGTAAATCCAAACATTATTAATTTGTTATCAATATGGTTCATTAGTTAACATGAACTAATAATGAACTGCACTTATACAGCATTTATTAATCTTTGTTAATCTCAACATTTACTAATACATTATTAATCTTGCTAACATTAATTAATGCTCTGTTAACTAACATGAACAAACAATAAACAACTGTATTTTCAATAACTAACGTAAACGAAGATCAGTAAATGCAATAGCAAATGTATTGCTCATGGTTAGTTCATGTTAGTTAATACATTAATGTTTAATGAACCTTATTGTAAAGTGTGACCATTAATTTTAATAACATCTTAAGATATGACACTTTCTGAGAATATTTAACTTTTATTTAAATGTTAATAATACATGTAACAGTAAAGTATACTGAAATTAAAAAAAAAAACGACCATAAATAACTTATAAGTGGTAAATGACCAATGCACATGAATATAAATAACTTAAACGTTGTAAATAAACTATATTCGTTGACATTGCGATTGCAATGTGACAAGTCAAAAGCAGTACTTGGATTCTTGCTTGGAAATGTACATAATGAAACGTTTTCCAAAAATTAACAAATTTACAGTGTATTGTTTAACCTCTTAACTGTCACCGTCCACCCTGTGGGACGCCTACCTTTACTTCACTATTTTACAATTAAATCCTAATCTAATCATGACAAACTATATATCGTTGGAAAGGTCTAAGACTCCTAAATAGGTATTTTACCACTTTTTCTGTTAAAAAATTATGTAGGAAAAGTAATAGATTAATTTATGACCAGAGGTGTCAAATCCAGGGTCAGAAAGTAAAAGTCCTGCCATGTGTTTATTCCACCCATGAACTCAGCAGCTGATTTCACCAGAGGAGGAACCAAGTCATTCCTTTTAAGTCACAAGCAAGTTTCGAGTCAAATCCCAAGACCTCAACAAGTTGAGGTAATTAAGAAATAATTGAGAGACTAATTAAATGTTGATTGTGCATTAGTGATGAACACCTGCTGTTATTGAGAATTACAGAGGATCAGATGTTGATGTTTTATTGGTTAAAATGATGCCACCATCATGGAGATCAGTGTTTGCTTTAGTTGGGCTCTTGACCCTTTTAGTAACTGAGAATGGATTGCTTTTAAGCAATTGCAATATTGCTTCACAACAAACATTTGCACATTGCTGAATTAAAAGCTTGCGAAAGCAGATGAACTTACACTTTTGGCTTTTATGTCACTTGAATGAACATCATGAAGGTGTCTCTCTTTGGTTTATTTACTGACGTCCAGCTGTTACAGAACTGCAGGAATTTTCTATTAAACAAGTGCCATCGTAATATTAAATATTGGAAAAAATTAAGAATTATATTGCTCAAGCTTTTAGACATGAACACTTATCATACGATCCTCAACAGTGGTGACAATAATTATTCATACTGTGGTGTTACCCAGCATGCATTGCAGCATGAAGCATTTTGTTGATTGTCACCATTGTTGAGATGCATACGCTGGTTCTTGATGTCTGTGTGTGTCTGAGTAGGACTGGAGTTTAAATATTTAAATGCATTAGATTTAAAATTCTTTCTCTATAACTACTACAGCAGTAAATTCATTGCGCACTGTGGTTTCACAGAGTTGTTTATTCAAAAGCAGAACATAAATTTAAAAAATGAAAAATGTTGTATGTGTATATATATATATACACACAGTATATTGGATGCAAACAGGTAAGCACCTACCTCATCGTATGAAAACAACTAACAGTTGCTCACTGCACAGCACTGATCTCTCCGCTTTACAACAGCACATGCATTGCTACAGAGAGATCTAACACAGGAATCAAGGGTCAAGAGCCCAACTAAAGCAAACACTGATCTACATGATGGTGATATCATTTTAACCAATAAAACATCAACATCTGATCCTCTGTGATTCACAGTAACAGCAGGTGTTCATCACTAATGCACAATCATCATTTAATTGGTCTCTCAATTATCTCTTAATTACCTCAACTCGTTGAGGTCTTGGGATTTGACTCGAAACTTGCTTGTGACTTGAAAGGAATGAGTTGGTTCCTCCTCTGGTGAAATCATCTGCTGAGTTCATGGGTGGAATAAACACATGGCAGGACTTTTACTTTCTGACCCTGGATTTGACACCTCTGTTTATGACAAGAGTGCACCTGAAAAAAATCTACATCATGACATGAATTCTGACCTTTGTCACAGAAAGTCTTCTTAGTTGCCTTTTTCTCTATCACGAATTAGAAATCATAAGAAATTATTTATCAGTAGAAAACTTAAAATTTCAAAATTCATCTTTTGAAACCCATTTTAAAATCAGACATTGCATTACCATGTAAATGGTACATTAAAATCATGTTACAAAATATTTTCATTCATGAATTTGGATAGTGCACTATAATGTCTCTGTTCAAAACTGTGGGTGACAGTTAAGGGGTTAATACTATATATTTTTACCAGTTATAAGTAATTAACAGGTTCACAGTTTTGTTTTATATAATTAAGTATTAATACCATGTAGGTCTATTGATTTAACCGCATTTCCTATTTACCGCGGCATCGACGTCATCGTGGCGTCGACGTCATTACTTTGCCACTAACCAATGATAAGTTTTGTGGTGCAGCCCCGCCTCGATCTGCAGGCTGCAGCCGGGTGTACTTGTAAATTAACCCTTTTGTGAACCAAGCTTAATGCTTCATGAAGCTTCATTTCACCATCACTAGCTTAACCCCTTAACTGTCACCCACAGTTTTGAACAGAGACATTATAGTGCACTATCCAAACTTAATTTTTTATAATTCATGAATGAAAATATTTTGTAACATGATTTTAATGTACCATTTACATGGTAATGCAATGTCTGATTTTAAAATAGGTTTCAAAGGATGAATTTTGAAATTTTAAGTTTTCTACTGATAAATAATTTCTTATGATTTCTAATTCGTGATAGAGAAAAAGGCAACTAAGAAGACTTTCTGTGACAAAGGTCAGAATTCATGTCATGATGTAGATTTTTTTCAGGTGCACTCTTGTCATAAACAGAGGTGTCAAATCCAGGGTCAGAAAGTAAAGTCCTGCCATGTGTTTATTCCACCCATGAACTCAGCAGCTGATTTCACCAGAGGAGGAACCAACTCATTCCTTTCAAGTCACAAGCAAGTTTCGAGTCATCTCAAGACCTCAACGAGTTGAGGTAATTAAGAGATAATTGAGAGACTAATTAAATGATGATTGTATATTAGTGATGAACACCTGCTGTTACTGTGAATCACAGAGGATCAGATGTTGATGTTTTATTGGTTAAAATGATACCACCATCATGTAGATCAGTGTTTGCTTTAGTTGGGCTCTTGACCCTTGACTCCTGTGTTAGATTTCTCTGTAGCAATGCATGTGCTGTTGTAAAGCGGAGAGATCAGTGCTGTGCAGTGAGCAATTGTTAGTTGTTTTCATATGATGAGGTAATCATCAGGTGCTTATCTGTTTGCATCCAATATACTGTGTGTATATATATACACATACAACATTTTTCATTTTTTTTATTTATGTTCTGCTTTTGAATAAACAACTCTGTGAAACCACAGTACGCAATGAATTTACTGCTGTAGCAGTTATAGAGAAAGAATTTTAAATCTAATGCATTTAAATATTTAATCTCCAGTCCTACTCAGACACACACAGACATCAAGAACCAGCATATGAATCTCAACAATGGTGACAATCAACAAAATGCTTCATGCTGCAATGCATGCTGGGTAACACCACAGTATGAATAATTATTGTCACCACTGATGAGGATCGTATGATAAGTGTTCATGTCTAAAAGCCTGAGCAATATAATTCTTAATTTTTTCCAATATTTAATATTACGATGGCATTTGTTTAATAGTAAATTCCTGCAGTTCTGTAACAGCTGAACGTCAGTAAATAAACCAAAGAGAGACACCTTCATGATGTTCATTCAAGTGACATAAAAGCCAAAAGTGTAAGCTCATCTGCTTTCTCAAGCTTTTAATTCAGCAATGTGCAAATGTTTGTTGTGAAGCAATATTGCAATTGCTTAAAAGCAATCCATTCTCAGTTACTAAAAGGGTCAAGAGCCCAACTAAAGCAAACACTGATCTCCATGATGGTGGCATCATTTTAACCAATAAAACATCAACATCTGATCCTCTGTAATTCTCAATAACAGCAGGTGTTCATCACTAATGCACAATCAACATTTAATTAGTCTCTCAATTATCTCTTAATTACCTCAACTCGTTGAGGTCTTGGGATTTGACTCGAAACTTGCTTGTGACTTGAAAGGAATGACTTGGTTCCTCCTCTGGTGAAATCAGCTGCTGAGTTCATGGGTGGAATAAACACATGGCAGGACTTTTACTTTCTGACCCTGGATTTGACACCTCTGGTCATAAATTAATCTATTACTTTTCCTACATAATTTTTTAACAGAAAAAGTGGTAAAATACCTATTTAGGAGTCTTAGACCTTTCCAACGATATATAGTTTGTCATGATTAGATTAGGATTTAATTGTAAAATAGTGAAGTAAAGGTAGGCGTCCCACAGGGTGGACGGTGACAGTTAAGAGGTTAAAGCTTCAATGAGGCTTCATCTGCCCATGACTAATCAGCGGTGTAAAATCCAGAGGTCAGAAAGTAAAAGTCCTGCCAAATATTTATTCCACCCATGAATTCAGCCAGCTGATTTGACTAGTTAGTTCTACCTCCTTGAGAGGTGGGACCAAGTCGTTTCTTTCAAGTCACAAGTAAGTCTCAATTCAAATCCCAAGTCCTCAAAGAATTGAAGGTAATATGATAAGTAAGTGACTAATTTAATGATGATTTTGCGTTAGTGATGAACAGAGCTCGTATTGAGAATTACAGAGGATCAGATGTTGATGCTTCATTGTTTAAAATGATGCCACCATCATGGAGGTCAGTGTTTGCTTTAGTTGGGCTCTTGACCCTTGACTTTTGTGCTAGATCTCTTTCTGTAGCAGTGCATGTGGTGTTGTATTTGGGGTTACACATTGAGGTGGGGTGAAATGTGTCACTCTGCCCAGCCCTAGTTCCTTTGGTTTATAACGCGGCAAGTCTTATTGGTGTAGACCTGAGCATGCGCATACCTTTGTGTATGATTTTGTAATTGATTTGGCCATATTATTATGTGCTAGCTCTGGAATCATATAGGCCTATATTAATTATTATCTGTTTAGTATCCATGGTAATTTTAGTCAGATGAAGTCATTGTTTACAGATAAACTCTTGATGACGGCACTAAGTTGGGATTTTATATGCAAATGATGATAATTTACTGTATTTTAGAGATGGACAAACAAGAACATAAGTGGTGATTTTACGTTTTAATGCACAACCGTTTTTTGTTGTTGTTTGAAGAGATGAGTTATAGCCTACGTTGCTCAATGCGTCACAAACTTGCAGGTTATAAAGTGCTAATAAAATGTTTTCATGGCAAGCTCAATATTTCCTTGTTTATATCTTAATAAAATATTTGAGCCTATATTGATTCTCTTACAGTTTTTAAAGGTTCCTATCTTATAGTAAATAAGTGTCTGTGACAGCAGATATTAAAAATACAATTTCTGTATCTACACCCTCATTGTATGTGCGTGTTCTAGTCTGTGTACGGGATGAATTTAGATTTGAGCACAAATTTGCATATAGTTGTGTTAATAGTGTCCTGTGTGAACATGTTCTGCATGTATTTTCCCCATGTTTTTTTTTTTTTTTTTCTTCTTGAAAATCATATCTGAATGTGCGGTAACTATGGTTGCCGGTGGGCAAATATGTTGTATGCACCCCTTCAATGTCAAATTTGAATAGGAAGAGATAGATAACGTTTGGCTTCTAACTTAAAATAACTGCTTTCAACAGATCAATCTTTATTCATGAACAAAATTAAAAGTCGAAGAACATTCAATGCAAACCCAAAAAAGCTGCATCTAGCTTATAATCTCTTGAATATGAATATACAACAAACAACACATCCATTTGTCTTAAATTGGTGGAACATAGTGCAGAACAAATTGCAGCCATTAAGTTTCCCCAACAGGGCATTGTGTATCAAAAATTTTAATGAAAATAAATATATAAAAATACATAAATATGTACAGTGGTCTCCAATAATATTGGCACCCTTGGTAAATAAAAGCAAAGGCGGCTATGAAAATAAATCTACATTGTTTATCCTTTTGACTCTACATGCTCTTATCTGAATCATTTCTTCAAAATGACTAACAAACTTTCAAAATATCAAAGCAGGCCCACATTTTCAAGCAGTAAAATTGTAAGAGTACAACAAAGTGAAATTAATAAATTGAACATGTTCAGACATTTCTGTTGAGATTACTGAGATAGGCCTCTATACGATGACAACATCATCAGAATGTAAAACACTTTAGGTTTTAAAACTTGCAGGTTTTGCAGCCAGAGAGAAAAAAATTTGTTAAAAAGTGAAGGGTCAGAAGCCCAAATAAAGCAAACACTTATCTTCACAACGATGACTTCAAACTTGATTAATTTCAATAAAACATCAACATCTAAACATCTGTTCATTCTTAATAAGAAGTTTTGTAAGAAATAAATAAAGTTAGACTGGTTTGTAATAAGTGACGATTCTGAGATATAGAGAGATTTGTTTTTTGTAACTATAGTTGCCGGTGGGCAAATGACTTGTAAGTACATATAACATATATCATGGGGAAATGGGGATATACTGTTGCTAGTATCATGCTACTCATCTTACCTTCTTGTTAAAAACAGCTTTTTACCATCATGCTAGCAACATGCTAATCATGTTAATTTAATGCTAACATTTTATTCATGTTAGTATGTTGCTAGCATCATGCTAATCACATTAACAACTTGTTTAAAACATAACACCATACTAGCAAAATGTTAATCATGCTAATTTTGTTTTAAAATGTACTTGTGTTAACATGTTGAATTTTATTATTTATTTATTTTTTCTCCAATGCATGTTGGCCACAATTATTGGCACCCCTAGAAATCCTTATGAGTAAAATATCTCTGAAGTATATTCCCATTCATATTTAAATTTTTTAGCACACCCGGGTGACTGGGAGCATGAAATTGCACAGCCATGACTTCCTGTTCCACAGGATTATAGATGTCTACTGATAAAAAAATAAATAAAAAATTCTAAACCTGTCTGCCTCTGTTAGAAATCTTATAATGGGTCATGGCTGAGTCTTCCATCAGGACAATAATCCAAAACAAACATCAAAATCAACACAACAATGTGTCACTAAGCACAAAATGAAGCTTTTGCCATGGCTGTCCCAGTACTCTGACCTGAACGCTATAGAAAATGAGCGGGGTGAACTGAAGAGAAGCACCACCAACATGGAGCTATGAATCTGAAGGATCTGGAGAGAATGGTCTCTGATCTCTTCTCAGGTGTTCTCCAAACTCTTCAGGCATTATAGGAGAAAACTCAGAGCTATTATCTTGCACTCTCAGAAATAAAGATACAAAAGCTGTCACTGGGGTGGTACCTTTTCAAAAGGTACACTTTTGTACCTATTAGGTACAAACATGTACCTTTTGAAAAGGTACCGCCCCAGTGACAGCTTTGTCAGTGTTCTTTGTGCTTTGTTTGTCTTGTAATAAAACTACAACTATGTCGATAGTCTTGTTATAATTATGTTGTTGTTTTCCTGCTTTATGACACTTGTTGAATTACATTCAACTAGAAATCAAACAAAGCCAAGCTAAAAAGCTGTTACTGAGAACAGCTGTTTTCTTTCAACCTGTTTCAACATGTCATATGCTTTGTGGGAACAACTTGTTTTCAGAGCTGTACGGCCAGGTTCTTCACTCACAAGCTGACGTAAAATAGAATTACAGACTTAGCCATGGTCAAGCCATCAACAGAGAAATCAAAAACACAAGGTAATCAGGAGTTTATGCACATGATTACAAAATGGTTTCATGTCTTAAAAGATTTGAAAGTTGATTTATTTCCATGTATTATCAGTCTGCAGGTTAAGACACTATGCATTACTACTGGCTTGTTTTCTTTGGACATCATTCTGTTTGGTAAGTTTGTAAGACATTTTAAAGCAGATGTTAAGATAATGGTCAAATAAATAAGCATTTTATTTCTGCCTAATATAACGACCAAATAAATAAGCATTTAATAAATTGAGTTGAATGCCACACAGCCTTGTCTTGTTTGGCTTGAGAATGCATTTCAATGTATTATCAATTCCTAAATCTAAATTTGCATTTGAATGCAAGTACAAATTTTAGTAACTGCTGTAATGAGTGAATTTGTATGTTTGATATTTACGCTTGCACTGTTTGAATCATTTAAGACTTTTTTTTTTCTGTAGCTCTTAATTACATTTCACAGTTGGGTTGTTATTAGTAGGCTAAATATTATAAAACTGCACAGTTATTTCTGTTTAGCAAATAGGCTAGTCCTGACCACTCACAGTCTCCGTAAATGACTTTGCCAAACAGATGGAGCACAAGAGAATAGGAGTGCAATAATTTTGACTAAATACATTTCTGTTTCTTGTTAGACATTATCGTGAGTTTAAAATTACACATGTAAAACATGTAAAGGCTTTTTATGAGAGCAGTAACAGTAGAGACTTATGCCGAGTTCACACTGCACAATTTTAGCCTTGAATTTTACTCGCCAAGAGGTTTTGCGATTCCAACAAATACGTGAAATCGGAGGCAAAACAATGCTTATTCACACAAGTGACAATCACGCAGTGTGAATTATCAAAGTCCATACAGCAAAAAAAAAAAATAATAATAAAAAAAAAAAATTCAAATATATTTTATATTGATATATATAAATATATATCAAAATATATATAAAAATGGCCAAACTATATATTTGTTAAAATATATTTCAACATATATGTTCTGCTAATGCTTGTTGGCCATTTTTTGTATTTACATTTACATTTAGTCATTTTGCAGACGCTTTTATACAAAGCGACTTACAATTGGGGAATACATAAAGCGATTCATCTTGAAGAGGCAATCCAACAAACAAAGTGCTTGTAACACCAAGTCTCAGGTCAGCAATGTTTAAATAAGTACAAGGTTGTATACATTAAAAAAAAAAAAAAGAAAATGGTCAATGGCTGCCAAACAAAAATGCAACATATCCTTATTTGAATAATATGCCAAAAAACAAAAAAAAAAAAAAACAAACAACAACAAAAAAAAAAAAACATAAAATTAAAGTTAACAATCCTAGTTTAAATAAATTGCAAAAAAAGTGAGAATTTGCATTACACACTTTAACAGATAAACAATGGTATTTTACAGGTTTTTTTTTTTTTTCTGAATTGCTTCATTATAAAACGCAACAACACAAATGCATATAATAAACAACTCCACAAACAGCTTATCAACTTAAGGTATCACTAACCAAACTGACTTGATTTCTTTCATACAAGAGGTTTCGATATTGCATTTATAATGAAAATAGTAAAGATTGATGTTTGCACTTGACCCTTGACTTTCTAACATTAACTTTTTCTTTGGCTGTTTTAAATCTGTTTGTCTGAAACACATTTGTTATGGTAAAAAACAAACAAACAGGAGCAACTCTGATTGGATGAAGACAGAGTCTGAGCTAAGTTCTCAGCATTATTAATTTTTTTTTTTTTTTTACACAACAGTACTGTAATGTATTATAAGATTCTAGAAAAAAATACTCCAGCAGGCTCATTAAGGCACACATCAAGAATCAGCGTATGAATCTCAACAGTGGTGACAAAATATTCAGATAAACAGATGAACTCTGAACATCACAAAACAACCTTCTAGATTCAAAAAACAAACAAACAAAAAAAAGATTTTGCTTGATTGTCACTACTGTTGAGATTCATGTGCTGATTCTTGATGTCTCTGTGCGTTTTATATGCACAATTTTCTTTATATTGACTTTTAAAAAATCTGAGCGTCTTATTGGCACAATACTGATGACAAAACAACACAAAACTGCAAATTATTTAAAATTAGTAGTTAACATGTTTGAGAAACACTAAGTTAAAGCAGCCAAAGAAAATATAATACTTAAATGGGTGGTTTACTGCTTTTTTTCTTTGCTTGATTGTGTTTATGGGGTGAAATATAACATGTCTTTGTGTTTCGTTTGTTAAAAAAACGCCTTATTTTTCATATATTTCACCTTTCTTGTAAGCTGCTTTCTCCTCTGTCATTTGAACAACCGGTTGACTTCCTGATTCTATGAAACCACTCCCTCAGAAACAGGCGATGGGCTCAGATTGGTTAGTTGGGCCGGTGTGTTGTGATTGGCTAAACTGCATACTGCACATTGTCCGGAAACTTCATGCCCATTGCCCTTTATTAATATTCCCAAACACTATGACAGTGCAATCTCTGTGTGAGATATGTGATTGTTGTCATATTTTCTATAAAAATCTAAAATACATGTTTGAAATAAAATAAAAATGGAGAATAAATACGCCTTTCGTCTGGAATTAAATAGCAAGCACTTTGAGTGTCTTTTTCATCATATTTATATTCATATAAAAGCAACTTATATCATGTTTATCAGCAGCACAGCATATGAGTGAGAATAACGCGATATCTGCCTTTGATCTCGTTGGTATCTGTTCCACTTCGAGAGCTCAGAACTGTCCATCCTGACTGCGCTTAATTCATGGGTGGAATAAACACATGGCAGGTCTTTTACTTTCTGACCCCTGGACTATCCACCTCTGTCTGTAATATATCTGCTTGTTTTACACTCTTTGGCCACCAGGTGGTATTGTGTACAAATGAAGGCTCCAGAAATTAACCCTTTTGTGAACCAATTGGCTGAAAAGCTTAAAGCTTCATCTGGCCATTACTACCCAGCAGTGCTACTTTTAACACTCTGTCAACACACTTTTATGTTCAAACATGTAAAAGTTAATTTTGCATAATAGGTGCCCTTTGTGAATAATATCTTCGTCCTCTCTCAGGCTCTATGGGCAGTGAATGGTGGGATCCACATTAAACAATTTCAGCCCCCCAGACCAAAACCAGTTCCTCAAAATAACAGTTATTCCATAACATCTGCCTTTGACATGGGAATCGGTGATGAGGAGTGGGAAAGACTACAGAAAGCTATTGACTGGTCTATTCCAGATCAAGAAATCACTCGTCTGGATCAGAGCACAAGTCCAGTCCACTCAACTTTCTCTATTGTGGGACTCAAAGAGAGTTACAAAGTGGGAGAAAAGATCTCTGTTACTATCACAGCCAGAGACCACAACAAGAACCTGAAAAGATATGGAGGCGATTTTTTCAAAGCAAAACTTTTCAACACACAGCTAAAAGTGTGTCATTTTATATATATATATTTTTATTTTATTTAAATTTTTAAAAAAATACATTGTATATAGATTATACCTGTATATATATATTGATTATATATATATATATATATGTGTGTGTGTGTGTGTGTGTGTGTGTAAGGATCCACCCGCTAGTCCAAACAATGAAATCCAGCGGCCTGGTCGAAGGTTTAATGCATGTTCGGTCTTTTACTTGCGCTTCTGAATTTATCAGGATTTAGTTTCAATTTTGATCTAGCTCCAATTCTGATCTGACTCCAATTTCAAGTGATCATTAAATTTAGACTAATCAAAAACTGGTCACAAATATCACTTATATATTAATTTAGATATTTGATTATCCTCGACATCCCATATTTTCAATTATCCGTTCACTGGGGACTTAATGTCTCTTGAGCCTATAGCGTCAGCCGAAGGCGCCGGTCTCACGATCACAAATTCGCCAGTCCGATGTTAGTCAGAGAGTGTAGGTAGACTAATACCTAATTGTCTGCCGCCAACTGCTTGCTTATGACAAAAAGTGTAGTTTACTTAGTCTTTTCCCGTACAACTTGCTAGCACCAGTGACAGACAGAAATCTGAGGTCTCAGATGACGTGCCTACCCAGTCAACACATGAGGTCACGCGATGATCACAGTGACATCACACCATTCTCATACGGTGATACTCACAGTGTGAGTAATATATGAGCTCATTTTGAATTCAAAATGATGAGCAGGTTGAGAGGAAGCAACTCAAATATCAGTCACCGGGGAGACATTCTACTTCCTGTTTCTCAACACTATCACAGAGATATTACAGTGCTCTCATGATGAGCTCATGAGTGCACGCCCAGCTAACAGATTTCTGTTATAAGATACAACTGAAATATACGTCACCATCATGGTGAGTAGTGTTTGCTTTAGTTGGGCTCTTGACCCTTGACATTATAACAACAAATATTTTTGGGGCTGCTGTAACTGTGTTTGTAAAGCACATTTGTTATGGCAAGAAAAACCAAAAAGAGACTGCGACCAGGTGATATTGGTTTGTTGTTGATACACTCAAAAAAATGATTTGGTCTAATTTGCGCCAGTGTTCATCAGACTGACCAGATTGACTTTATTTCTGTCAGACTTCTAGAGAAGCTGTTATTAATTCTCAATAAGAGCTTCTCTAGAAGTCTGACAGAAATAAAGTCAATCTGGTCAGTCTGATGCTGTTTAATCAGATCTTGAGAGATTTAATGTCTTCTTTTTTTTCAGTTGATTTCATCTTCAGCTGTGGCTGAAGTCAGTTGTAGTTCTTGTGTTTCTCTTTCCTTCGGTGATTCTTCTTGATAACAGCAGGTGTTCATCATTAATGATCAATCATCACATAATTATCTCCTTAACTCCAGCACTGCTTCAATTCTACTTGAACACTCTGTAGTGTGGAAACACATGAACACTGGCGCAAATTAGACCAAATCATTTTTTTGAGTGTACTTGAACACTCTGT
The DNA here is from genome assembly GCF_012432095.1 of Onychostoma macrolepis. Taxonomy (NCBI): domain Eukaryota; kingdom Metazoa; phylum Chordata; class Actinopteri; order Cypriniformes; family Cyprinidae; genus Onychostoma; species Onychostoma macrolepis. The sequence continues at coordinate 8,194,583 of NC_081155.1, forward strand.
AGTGTGGAAACACATGAACACTGGAACAATTTAGACCAAATCATTTTTTTGAGTGTAACAACACAGTCATCATCTACACTCAATATGCAGTCTTGATGGGTTTTAAAAAAAAAAAACTAGGGTACCTAGTCTCCGTGCAGTTAGTGCACTTTGACCTCACATTAGTATGAGCGCACAGTGAGGGTGCTGTGAGGTTACACTTTTAGCTCACTGTTACCTCACATTGTGACCTCATCATGAATATCCTGGGAGATCATGGTGACATCACTGTGAGATCAAATTGTTGACTGGGAAGGAAATAAATTTGATCCCTATATATATATATATATATATATATATATATATACTTGTGTTAATTGATTTATTTGCAAAATATTATGTTTAGGGTTTAAAAGCTTTAAAATGTATTTGCCAACAGACAGTGGTTTTCTGCATTACACTTGTTCTTTTCTGTTCTTCTTCAAGGCGAGTGTGTACGGGGAGGTTGTGGATCATCGTAATGGGACTTACTCTGTTCCTCTTCTTCTGCCCTGGGAGGGTCAGGCACAGGTTTTTGTGCGTCTTGAGCACTCCAGTGAGGTTGTGCAGATTCTTAAGAAATACAGGGACTCTTCATTCCCACGATCCCACTATAATGGCTACTTTGAAGGATCAGGACCCGATAAAACCAGGATCAGTGAAGTAGTAGAATGTAATATTAAGTGGGGTGCAGATGGAGGTTGGAGGAAAGGCGACTGCTGCTGTGAGTACAAGGATATAAGAACAGGGACGGTGTGGCTGTGTGAGAGACCGAAGAAACTTTCCTGTGACAAACTAGTTCATCACTCACACGGAGTTTTGGAAAACCCATTAAATAGTTTTGAGAAGCAACTTTTTGCAATGTGAGTAATTATTCAAAATTTAATTTCAGAATAATTGCAGAAGTGAAAATTTTTTAGAAAATGTATTATTTTATTCTCCACAGGAAATTAACAGATGTTGCTATCAGTGGAGACAAAAAAATCCTGAATGGCCTTTCCAACACTGTAGCCAATGGTATGTTTACCATCTCTTTACCATTTCCTGTTTGGAAAGAAGTTTAAATTAAACTACAGAAAACTAGAATTAGGTTTAAGTTCTCATTTTATGTTTATTGTTTACAAATTGGTTTATTGCATGAATATTTGATTTGCTCATATGAGCAACACTGAATCGGCTCTATCTACTTTTTTTTTTAATCAAACTGCCCCGTCTTCTGGAAGCCCGTTTCTGACACTTAAAAAATAAATAAATAAAAAAATAATTACCTTCTTTATTTTTTATTCAGTCTCACAATTCTGACTTTTCTTCTCACAATTGCATGATATAGAATTATATTAAGAAATGCGTGACATAAACTCTTCTTTTTTCGCCGCCCGCGGTTCACCGGCGTTTTGCTCATCGTTATTCCAGCGGACCACCAGCGGCAGCCACCGCTTTTCCGACAGCGCTCCGCTGACGATCCACTGGTTTATAATTATTGTTTGCCGGCTGTCCAATTTTTTAAAATCATGTAGCTGAATAAATTCATGTGACTGACTCGCAACAGCTGCGAAACGCAGGCTGAGTGAAGAAGCTTGGCGCAAGTGCAGCCTCCGCTCCGCCATGTTGAAAGATCTAGTTATTATAAGTGTCACTGGCCTTGTTTTAATATTTAATGTATTAATAAACTGGGAAGATGAAGGTTGAGGTTAGAGATTATGTATCCTATTTGCAACATACAAGATTTAAACTTATTTTGGTGCATTTTTCAGGGGATTGGTTGTGTTCGTTTTTTGTAGCAATATCTGGCAACAGTGCTTCGCCGGCAATGACAGGCAGCAATCAAAAAAGGAGCGCGCGGATAGTTTATTGCTGAGGAGACCACATTCGTTAGACAAACACAATGATCACCATGATATATCTGTACGAAACTGTGTCAAACGCTATCAAAGCAGTACTAGCCATTATTATTGCACAAATCTTAACAATCGCAGACCTCACTAATGTAGTGCTGTTCCAGCAAACATGTGATTGTGTCTGCTGAATATTTTTTGTGTTATTCGGATAAATTCGTTATTCGTTTTGAAGCCATTATCCGTGCCTTTCTGAATAAGGTATTCGGCTTCGGGCACGTCCCTAATCTCCGTAATGGTTTGGCGTAATGAGACCAAACTTGGTGTGTGTTATAACAAGCATGACCTGAGACTACATGCAGTGTTTTAGCGCTGTGCCACCTAGTGGTCAGAAATTTGGCCAAAAATCACAAAACTGGTCTCTTTAGATTCTGTGAATCATGCCAAGTCGAACCATATCCAATTTTCCCATGTCAGCCATTTTGGGTGTCAACCATTTTTATTTTTGTAGTAAAATGCTATATTTTACAAAAGCTTCGTTACGAAACTTGGAATGGTTCATCGGCATGATGCCCTGAAGGAGGCTGATAAGTGTAGAGCAATCAAATATTCACATGCTTATAACTTTGGGTGTCGTCAACTTATTTTCATGGGAGTCACCTTTTAAGACTCCTGAATCCTTGCCAAGTCCAGCGATACCAAACATGCCGGTTTTTGCCTTATGAATTTGACCTTACAAAACATGAAATTGCCATAGAGTGTTATGATAAAATGCTATATTTTACATTACAAAACGTTGTATGCACCATTGAGACCATGACCTGAAAGTACTCAAAAGGTTTTGAGACAGTGCCACCTTGTGGTCAAAAGTTATAATGAAATTTCAGATAAATGCTAATAATTTTATGTGAATTTTGCCTATTGTAATGTGACTGGTATTAATAGATTCCTTAGGTCACGCTGAGAGCAGTGATACCAATATTGCCATAGTCAGCCAAACTTCCTGTGTGCCATTTTGATTTATGTTGAAAACCTACTTTTCCGAACTCCTCCTCAACTGTTTGTCTGATTTTCACCAAAATCGAGTCAGATCATCTTCAGACTGTGCTGACAAAAAGTTATGGATTTCGTGTCGATGGATCAAGCTGTTTTCGTACAGCGCCGCTACAAATCTTAGGCATGATGCAAAAATGACTCTGAGGCTATATCTCTGCAAAGCTTTGACATAATGACAACAAACTTTGTGTGTGCCATTGTCACCTCACACAGAACACACCAAAATGATTTGACTATAGCACCACCTGTTGGTCAAAAGTAATAAGCCATTTAATCATATTACTAAAGATTGTATTCATGATTTTTCAGCCATTTCAACTACAATCATCCTAAAACTGATTGTATTACTCATTGTTGCATTTGGTCTGGTGCTCCCTGCCATGCTTAGCTCCTCATTTTGCATTTGAAGTGTTTGGCCCCGTAATTGCAGCTATATTTTTACTCTATTATAAATAAAGCCCTCTTTTTTGTTGCAACTGAGTCCTCACTCTCATCCCTGCACCCTCTCACCCTGACAGAAATGAACCAATAATCAGGTAACAAGAGGGGTTGGGTCAAGACAATAGACATGAGAGCACATGGCACATAGAACTAAGACAACCCAGTCAACGTGTGAGATCATGCGATGATCACAGTGACATCACACCATTCTCTTCCGGTGATCCTCACAGTGTGAGTAATATGTGAACTCATTGTGAACCCAAAATGTTGAGCAGGTTTAGAGGAGGCAGCTCATATCGGTCACTGGGGGGGCATTTTACTTCCTGTATCTAAACACTATCACAGTGATATCACAGTGCTCTCACATGATCATCTCATGAGTGCACGCCCAGCTAACAGCTTTCTATTATAAGAACCTTCTCCAAACATACAACCGACTTCCAGACACAGCCTTCGATGAAATCAACTGAAATAAAAGAATACATTAAATATCTCATGATCTCAGCAGAGAAAGATTAAACAACTCCACAAACAGCATCACCTGCTCCACTCATTACTAACCAGACTGACTTTTTTTCTGACATCTAGAAAACTGCTTATTGAGAATTAGATGCGTTATTGTTTTGTTTCATGTAACCATCAAAGTGATTACTGTTTGCTTTAGTTGGGCTCTTGACCCTTGACTTTATAATGTTTTATTTTTTAGGGGCTGCTGTAACTGTGTTTGTAAAGCACATTTGTTATTGCAAGGAATACCAAAAAAAGATTGCAACCAGGTGTAACTGGTTTGTTGTTAAAATAAAATCATCACCTACTTTCAGTATGCAGACTTTGTGAGATGTTATTAATCTATTTTTTATTTTTTAAGTTATGACAGCTTTTTGTTTATACAGTATAGGATCAAGCAGTGTAATAATTTATGAAGGATTTTAACAGCATAAGTCACAAACATTTTGAACTATGGCGTCATTTAAAAACAAAGAGAGATGTCAAGAATTGGTGTATGAATCTCAATAAAAGTGACAATCAAAAGCTTCATGCTGCAATGCATGCTGGGTATCTAGTCTCTGTGCAGTGAGTACACTTTGACCTTACATTTTGACCATAGTATGAGTTTACATTGAGGGTGCTGTGAGGTCACACTTTTAGCTCACTGTTACCTCACATTGTGACCACATCACGAGTATCCTGGGAGATCATGGTGAGATCACTGTGAGATCAAATTGTTGACTGGGAAGCCATTTGCTCACACAAAGCAAAAACACAAGCACATGGCCAGCAAAACAAATCACTAGCCATCACTTGCTTAACAAAACACAACACAAGGGAACTGGAGACCGTACATTCCCACAGCAAGACAGAACATGAAGCGTGAGCATCTGAACCCTGACACGACACCTAAACTAAGCCTGAACAAGACATGAGTGCCGGGATCCGAACACTACGCTCCAACATGAAACAAAGCACGTAGACGAGAGAGTGCGTAGCTCGAGCACACTCATAAGAAAACAAGACAAGAAGGGCTATGTCACAAAACTACGAATAAACTAGACCGAAGTGACAGATCACTGACAGTATGGGTTTCCTTCTTTTTTTATTCATTTTATTGGTTACACTTTATTTCGATAATCCACTTTAGACATTCTACTAGCTATAAGTAACTTTGTAACTACGTGTGTCACGAACTCGGCCTCTGTGGCCCTCCCCGAACACCACCGGAGGGCACCATCACCAGAGTATTAGTTCTGAACTGCATCTCCCACAATGCCTTGTACCTGAGACTGATTGCTGCACAGGTGTTTCCCATCTCTGTGCCCTTTATAAGCTGCAAACTAATGCTCACTCATTGCGAAGTCTTGTTTTTGCCCTGGCTAACACTTCTGAGCGTATCTCTTGTCTTTTGTGATCTCCTGTTTATGACCTTGGACTGTTTACCTGACTCTGTGATTCTCTGCCACCTGCCCTTGTGATCTGATCTCTGGATTGTTAGTTACTTCTCCTGTCTGCCGACTGCCTCGACTTAAGCCTGGTAATCGTTTACGTGTTTGGATCTGTCTCTGTCTCCCCTGTCATTGGTGTCTGATCTTCGCCTGTTTGATTCTGCCTTTGAATAAAAGCTGCAAATGGATCCCCATGCTTCAGACCCTTCATTACATAAGACTTCGCCACCCCCGGATCCAGCGGCTGTTTCCCAGCTCACCACCGAGGTCTCCGCCCAAGCCTCTATGCTAGCTGCACATCATCAGCAACTGCAGCGTCTCACTTCACTCACGGAGGAGCTAAGCAAGACACTCCAGGCTTTGTGCAACGTTGCACCATCGGCTGCTCCGGTTCCACCAACACCCCCACCGGTCGCTCAAAGCTCCAGTCAACCCATGACCAGCCCACGCCTGTCGTTTCCCGAGAAATACGATGGCGCTCCCAACAAGTGTAAGGGTTTTCTCCTCCAATGCACCTTGTTCATGGACCAACAACCTCTGCTCTACCCCACGGAGGACAGTCGCGTCTCTTTTGTATGTTCATTGCTGACGGGGAGAGCGTTAGACTGGGCTACGGCGGTGTGGGATGGCGGTAACATGGCTTTTCCCTCCTTCAGAATCTTTATGCGACAATTTCGAGAAGTGTTTGAACATTCTGTTGATGGTAAGGAGGTTGGGGAACAACTTCTGGCCCTACGCCAGGGAGGCAGTACGGCGGCTGATTACGCACTCACCTTTCGCACTCTCGCTGCACAAACAGGCTGGGACAATGATCCACTCAAGCTGTTGTTCCGCAAGGGCCTCACGACTGAACTCCAATCAGAATTGGCTTGCCGCGACGAGGGGAAAACACTGGAACAATTTATCGAGCTCACCATTCGTATTGACAACCTGATGCGCTCAAGAGGCTCCTCACGTCGCTTCACTACACTGCCCTCTGCTGTCACGGTGAGAACCACTCCAGAGTCTGAGCCTATGCAGGTGGGCATGACACACCTCACATCCGAGGAGAGAGAGAGCGTCGGCGCCGTCAGAATCTATGCCTATACTGCGGTCTGCCAGGCCATATGAGAATCTCCTGTCCTACAAGACCAACCTTCAGGGGGTCATCCGTGGTGAGTTCTAATCCATCTACCTTGTCTACACTTGAAGTTCCAGTAACCATAATGTTTGATAACTCACAGTTTGATACTCTGGCATTGATCGACTCGGGGGCTGCAGGTAACTTCATTGATGTTAACTTCGCTAAGACCCACTCTCTTCCTCTCATTACATGTGAATCCGGTGTTGCAGTAGCAGTGCTAGACGGCCGCCCCCTGGGCACGGGGCAAGTCAAATTCATCACCAAGGATATTACACTGAGAACAGGTTCTCTTCACACGGAAAGCATTCGCCTTTTCGCCATTAAATCACCCCAGAAACCCATAATCCTCGGCTTGCCTTGGCTGGAGAGACACAATCCCTGTATCTCATGGTCCACACGTCAGATCGTTCAGTGGTCTGAGACATGTCACAAGCACTGTCTGTTACCTCAGAGTCACTCACCCAAGTCATCTAAACCCCCTCTCAAGGAAAGTTCAGCCATTCAGGGGTTGCCAGCCGAATACCATGATTTATTTGAAGCCTTCAGTAGATCTAAAGCCTCACAACTTCCCCCTCACCGCTCCAGTGATTGCGCTATTGATCTCCTCCCAGGGGCAGTACCCACCAGAGGCAGAATTTTCCCTTTAACACAACAGGAATCGGAGGCCATGAAGGCTTACATAGAGGAGGAGCTGTCTAAGGGCTTCATCAGACCATCCACATCACCAGCGTCAGCAGGCTTCTTCTTTGTCAAGAAAAGGATGGAGGATTACGCCCTGTATTGATTATCGTCATCTCAATGAAATCACAGTTAAATTCCGCTATCCTCTGCCGCTAGTTCCAGCCGCCCTTGAGATGCTCCGTTCTGCCAGGTACTTTACCAAGCTTGATCTTCGCAATGCATACAATCTTATCCGTATCAGAGAGGGTGATGAGTGGAAAACCGCCTTTTCTACTACCACTGGGCACTACGAATATCTGGTTATGCCGTTCGGGCTTGTCAACAGTCCATCAGTCTTTCAGTCATTCATCAATGATGTGTTCCGGGACATGTTAGGCAAGTGGGTGATTGTCTACATTGATGATATATTAATCTACTCTGACACGTTTGAATCCCATGTGCAACAGGTTAGGGCAGTACTCCAACGCCTCATCGACCATCAGTTGTATGCCAAAATGGAGAAATGTGAGTTCCATCAGACCTTAACTTCATTTCTGGGATACATCATCAGTGCGGATGGGGTGGCGATGGATGAGAAGAAGGTCAACTCAGTGTTAAACTGGCCCACACCTAAAACCACAAAAGATCTGCAACGTTTCCTGGGGTTTGCCAACTTCTATAGACGCTTCATACGCAACTTCAGCACCATAGCCGCACCACTAACGTCGTTGCTTAGGGGAGGCAAGCGCCATCTCGCCTGGTCCACAGCGGCCTCAGAGGCTTTTCAGCAACTCAAGGAGCGTTTCACCTCCACACCGATACTTCATCACCCTGATCCTGAACTCGAATTCACAGTTGAAGTGGATGCCTCTAACACAGGCATCGGAGCCATCTTGTCTCAACGTCAGGGTAACCCCGCTAAGCTCTATCCTTGTGCCTATTACTCCAGAAAACTCAATGCTGCCGAAGGGAACTATGATGTTGGGGATCGAGAACTGCTAGCCATGAAAGCGGCCTTTGAGGAGTGGAGACATTGGCTAGAGGGTGCCAAGAGACCTTTCATTGTACTCACGGATCACAGAAACTTGGAATACATCAGGTCAGCCAAACGTCTCAACCCCCGTCAAGCAAGATAGTCACTGTTCTTCTCCCGATTCAACTTTCATATCACTTACCGCCCTGGCTCAAAGAATGGGAAAGCTGATGCCCTCTCAAGGCAATTTGACTCCACAACATCCTCAAATGCTCCCAACGAACCAGTCATACCCACATCTCTCATCCTCGCCCGGTACAATGGGACATCATGCCCGAGATTACCGATTCACTAGCCAATGATCCCACGCCACCTGACTGCCCACGAACTTAACTTATGTTCCTGCTAATCTTCGACAACGAATCCTACAGATGATTCACGACTCTCCCAGTTCTGGTCATCCCGGCATCACGGCTACGGTTCATCTCGTTTCCAACCGGTTCTGGTGGCCATCATTACAAAAGGACGTTATCACTTTCATCCAGCACTGTGCTACCTGCAATATTACCAAATCTTCTCATCAATGCCCAGCTGGTTTACTTCAACCCCTACCCATACCTCAACGCCCTGGTCTCACATCGCCATCGACTTTGTAACTGATCTCCCTCGTTCCAGGAATCATACCACCATACTTACAGTTATCGACCGCTTCTCCAAAGCATGCCGTCTCATTCCTCTCAACAAGCTCCCCACGGCCTTCGAAACAGCAGAGGCTTTGATGGAACAGGTATTCAGATTCTACGGACTACCCGAGGATATTGTCTCAGACCGTGGACCACAGTTCACCTCCAGAGTCTGGTCTGCTTTCTGTCAGCAGCTTAACATAAACGTCAGTCTAACCTCCGGCTATCACCCAGAATCCAATGGCCAAGTGGAACGACTCAATCAGGAATTAACTCGATTTCTAAGATCTTACTGCCACAGCAACCAGAACGACTGGAGTCGTTATCTGCTTTGGGCTGAATATGCGCAGAACTCATTACGCAAGCCTTCGACTGGTCTTACACCTTTCCAGTGTGTTCTTGGTTTCCAACCTCCACTATTCCCCTGGTCAGGGGAGCCCTCTGATCTGCCTGCTGTCAATGATTGGCTACACCGGAGTGAGGAGACCTGGAATACCGCACACGTTCATCTCCAACATGCTGTACGCCGGGTCAGAGAACAGGCTAATCGTCATCGGAGACCAGGTCCTCTCTACGCTCTGGGTCAGTGGGTGTGGTTGTCCACCAGAAATCTTCGTCTTCGTCTCCCGTGCAAGAAGCTCAGTCCCAGGTACGTGGGTCCTTTTAAAATCATTCGTCAAATCACACCAGTTTCTTATCGTTTAGCACTTCCTGCCAATTACCGTATCTCTTTGCTCAAGCCCGCCGGTGGTCCGAGAGGGGAGGGGGACCAGGAGGAGGCCACTGAGGAGAGCACCCCTCCCATCGTGGTGGATGGCGAGGAGGCTTATCGAGTCAGGGAGATCTTGGATTCCCGACGCCGAGGCAGGGTCTTGCAATACCTCATAGACTGGGAGGGTACGGCCCTGAGGAGAGGTCCTGGGTCAACGCCCAGGACATCCTGGACCCCACGCCACGGATGATTTCCATCGCGCTCATCCCAATAGACCCGCCTCGACCCGTGGAAGGCCTCGGCGAGAACCGCCCCTCGCTTCAGGAGCCGCTCGCAGGGAGGGGGCTCTGTCACGAACTCGGCCTCTGTGGCCCTCCCCGAACACCACCGGAGGGCACCATCACCAGAGTATTAGTTCTGAACTGCATCTCCCACAATGCCTTGTACCTGAGACTGATTGCTGCACAGGTGTTTCCCATCTCTGTGCCCTTTATAAGCTGCAAACTAATGCTCACTCATTGCGAAGTCTTGTTTTGCCCTGGCTAACACTTCTGAGCGTATCTCTTGTCTTTTGTGATCTCCTGTTTATGACCTTGGACTGTTTACCTGACTCTGTGATTCTCTGCCACCTGCCCTTGTGATCTGATCTCTGGATTGTTAGTTACTTCTCCTGTCTGCCGCCTGCCTCGACTTAAGCCTGGTAATCGTTTACGTGTTTGGATCTGTCTCTGTCTCCCCTGTCATTGGTGTCTGATCTTCGCCTGTTTGATTCTGCCTTTGAATAAAAGCTGCAAATGGATCCCCATGCTTCAGACCCTTCATTACAACGTGTCAGCTACATGTCAACTAATTCTCATTGATTTACAGCTACATGTCTACTAACTCTCAGTAGGGTAGGTTTAGGGTTAGTAGAATAAGTTGACATATACTTGCAAAGTTTCTCATAGTCAGCATGTTGTATGTTGTGGACCCATCAAAATAAAGTCTTAGAAGATATTAAGCAGACAGTCTACTAATACTCTAATGACTGCTAGTTGACATGTAGTTACAAAGTTACTTACTGTTAGTAGAATGTCTAAAGTGGACTATCAAAATAAAGTGTTACCATTTTATTTTTTTTATTTTTTTTCATAATTTCATAATTAAATTCGTTAAATAACACAAATAAGTTTTACATATTTAATCCCATTTTTTAACCAGTGTCTTTTCTGCTGACCTTCGATGATCAAATTCAACCATACTTAGCAAAAACTAAACAACAAAAAATTCAACTGAAAATGAAATTGTAAAAAATTACAATGAAACTGTGTTTGTAGTTTTGAACTTTATTTTCTTGCGTGAGGAAAAAATAACACAAAATTAATGTAACACATTACTTTCCTTTAAATATAATAAGTAACGCAATACGTTTTTTCAATGCAATATTTTTATTTTTAAAAATAACTTTCCCCAACACTGGTCAAAACATACACAGACCACATATTAGAAGACAGATATCATCTGAAATCAAATGTAGTTACAAGAAAATGTACATAGCTACAACATAGCCTTTTCATGTGAATGTTTCTTTGTTTTAGGCGCAGTGGAGAAATGTAGGACTGGCATGACGACACCAGTTCCTGCAGGATTTTATTTGAAAGATGTCTGGAAGTCTTTTGTATGCAACACTCGACAGTTCAGTCCTGCACAAATGGCAAACTGTCTTAAAAACAAGATTGTCTATTTGATGGGAGACTCCACCACAAGGCAGTGGTTTGAGTACTTAGAAAGAACAGTGCCGGGCAAGTATGACTGTGTTGAAATTGTCATTTAATTTGAAATGCAATATCATGAAAATATGATGCTAATTAAATGAGGAATTGACATACAGCAGCCACACAATGTATATGGGTATCTAATACAAAAATGGAAATGACATTAGATGAAAATATCCAACCAAGCGGCACACTTTTCAGGCAAAACACCAACACGTTCAAGTTTTCAACTTAAAAACTGTCATTACAAAAATGGCTTATAAAGGTGAAGTTAGCTCTGTTTGCAGATGCTACTTGGCCATCGTTTACTCACTCTCTTGTCCTTCTTGTCTTGACTTTGTCAAGCTACGATTCTAATGTTAGTTTCATGTATCTTTTATTAGGCATAACAAGATTGGACCTCCACACTCATCATGAACTTGGACCCCTGATGGCTGTGGAGTTGAAAAATAACATCATTATTCACTGGAGGCTACACGGTGTTCCTTTGCAATCTGGTAAAATGCCTATTACTGACCTGCCTTATATCAACAATTACATTGACACAATAGCTGGTGGGCGTCATGCAGTCATTGTCTTCACATACTGCGCTCACCTGGTTTTTCACCCGATAACATTTTACGTGCATGAAGTGGCCAAAATCCGCCAGTCTGTTGTTTCACTGCTGAGCCGCGCTCCAGAGACCACCGTCATCATCAAGTCTGGAAACACTCAAGGACTAAAGGTACACTTGCTCTTTTTTTTTTAATGAGAGTGGAAACACTGGGGCTCAAATAGGCATCTCAGTATGTTAAAAAAAAAAAACACACACTGTACTTTTTCCAACTGATGTAAAATTACTGATATCAGTTGGAATAGTTCACCCCAAATTGAAACATCTGTCATCATGTGCAAAACCAGACTGTCATCTGTGCAACACTGAAGAAGAGCTTCTATACAATGAAACTGAATTAATTTGAACATTCAACTAGAGTATCCAAACTTTGTAGGCATGTTCATGACCCTAAATGAAAAATTGTGCCAGAAAAAAAAAAAATATATATATATATATATTATGTGGGAGAATCTGAGAAACATAAATAGTGTTTTGTGAAAAATCGTAGCTATTTGCTTTCTTGAACATCTTGCTATAAATGATTGGATGAATAAAACAATTTTGGCCAAACTGCTCCTTTAATTCTGCTAAATAAAAAGAGTGGGTTTGTTGTCATGTCTTTCCATGTTTGTTTGTATAAACGCTCTTGGCAATAAAGCTCTTTCTGATCTGTGTTTTTCCAGAATATTTTTCAAAGTGATTGGAACGTGTTGCAGTTGGACACAGTGATGCGGGAGATGTTCAAAGATATTGATGGAGTCATCTTCTTAGATGTCTGGCAGATGACTTCCTGTCACTATCTACGTGAAAACATTCACCCAGAACCTGTTATTATTGCTAATGAAGTCGACATGTTGCTGTCATATGTCTGTCCTGCCTGAGGCCTGTTCAAATTGATTTGGTTCCATAAAGCAAATGGGAAACTTATCTGGTTGGGGAAAGACTAATCAAGTTGTTGCTTAACCATAATTCCTCCAACACTGACCCAGTGGTAGTGTGATGATATTACCAGACTCTCTGGCAGTGGTGTAGGCAGATTTTTAGTTTTCATTTCATCATTCTACAGTAAATGTGGACTATTCAATTTACGGCTATTTATTTTATTTTATTTATTTATTTTTATTATTATTTTATTTTTTTTATTTTTTTTGGCAATACATTATTTAAATTAATAGACATGCATAGTCATACTTATACATATGTGACCCTGGACCAGTCATAAGTAGCACAGGTATATTTGTAGCAATAGCCAACAATACATTGTATGGGTCAATATATATATATATATATATTTTTATTTTATGCCAAAATTCATTAGGATATTAAGTAAAGATCATGCTCCATGAAGATATTTTGTAAATTTCCTACCATAAATATATGAAAACTTCATTTTTTATTAGTTAGATGCATTGCTAAGAACTTCATTTGGACAACTTTAAAGGCAATTTTTTCAATACTTTTTTTTTTTGCACCCTCAGATTCCAGACTTTGAGTATTTGTAACTGTATTTGACAAACCATACATCAATGGCAAACTTATTTATTCAGCTTTTAGGTGATGTCTGAATCTCAATTTCAAAGAATGACTGGTTTTGTGGTCCAGGGACACATATATGTGGCATCAGTCACAAAATGTATGAAAAATAATATTTGTGAGGATGACTGTCAACAGCTGGTCTTAAAATAGAAACCACCAGGGCTGGGGAGTAACAAAATACATGTAATGGCGTTACGTATTTAAAATACAAAATATGAGTAACTGTATTTTGTTATAATTACATTTTAAATAGGTGGTAATCAAATTACAGTTACATTGAAAAGTACTGTAGATTACCAAAGTGATTACTTTGAATTTTAATGTAATTTATTAATTTAATATTCATGTAAACAGTTTGGGGATTTTAACCAATAAGGCAACTGATTCTCCGTTGGAAAAAAAAAAAAAAAAGAACTGCATGCAGCAGCCTGTTCATTTAGCAACTGGTAGTGAGAGTGCATACGCTCATCACGACACATAAATGGAAGACACAACAGAAAGCCATTCACATAATGAATTTCTCTCGTGGAAATACAGAATTATTATATAATTCTGTATTTCCACGAGAATTATATAATTTTGAATTATTATATAATTCTGAAAAAGATAACGTAACATCTATGCCTACCGTAACGTAACATATATGCAATGCCTACCTGCAACAAAACTTATATCAGCATCAGAGGATACAACATCTTATCTGAAAAAGCATCTTGAGGGAAGTTGTTCTTGATCTTTGAAAAATTTTGTCCAGTAACTCGTTTTTCTGTTTTCTCATATTTTGAGTGTTGAATCATTACGTTTAATATTTATAAGAATTTAATTGAAAAATGACACCGAATTCTCCTAGATGTCATACTTTGAATTCAGTTAACAGATCCATACGAATCATGCATGAAATAAAAGTTTATAAAGTCAAACGATAGCTTTGTGTGTCTTTATTCATTCAAAAATCTAAAACAGATCATCTTTGGCGCGGTAATGCAAGAAGTTCATGATTCGATTCATGCACAGATGATTCTTTTGAGTCAATCTTTTAAATAAATCATTTTATTGAAATTTAATGACATTACTTGCGACTGTAGTCGCTTTGGGAAATGAGCCCTGTCAATTTTGACTCAGCGATCGCTTCTCCATAGAGAGGATTATGAAGTAATCACTTAAAGTGCCCCTATTATGCCATTTTTAAGGTTGCTAATATTGTTTTATGAGTCTCCTAAAACAGGTTTAAATGCATGCAAGATCAAAAAACACTTTAGTTTTCTCAAAAAATAGATTTAATTTTATCAAATTTCTAAATGATTTGTAAACGACTCGTGCGAAGGAGTTCAAAGAATCAGTCTCTCTAAACCCCTCCTTTCCGTGATCCCTCACTGGAGCAGGACTTTCTCAGTAAGTGTAAAGTGTTAACAAGTTTGTGGTAATTGACCTATCGGTAAGCCCCTCCCCTCGAACGCAGACTAGCCAATGGCAGTCAAGTATCAGTTGCACGGGGAGCGGAACTCGGACATCTTTAGGTTTCAGCGCCATAGAGAATCATGGAAGATCCGAAGCTCGCATCGGTTTTATGGGGTTTATGCTTCAAAAATGGAAAAACAATGTGCCTGGGATACTTGTAACACTGATTCCAGATATCCTGAAATATAATTTGTTTTATTACATTTCCTGAATCCAAACAAAACAGAGCAAAATGTCCCTAAGTATTCAACCCCAATACAAATGAAGACAAAAACGTTCATTTTCTGCTTGTCATACACTCATTAAGTTACAATTTTCATCTGCTCAAGCAGAACATTAATGTTATCTTGTACTTTAGAAAGGTATCTCTGGCTAAAACTAGCTAACGTTAAAGTTAGTGAGTCCATCCCAGTCAACAATTTGATCTCACAGTGATGTCACCATGAGCTCACAGGATACTCGTGATGAGGTCACAATGTGAGGTAATAGTGAGCTAAAAGTGTAACCTCACAGCGCCCTCACTGTAACCTCACTGTGAGCTCCTACACTCAAAAAAATGATTTGGTCTAATTTGCGCCAGTGTTCACGTGTTTCCACACTACAGAGTGTTCAAGTAGAATTGAAGTAGTGCTGGAGTTAAGGAGATAATTATGTGATGATTGATCATTAATGATGAACACCTGCTGTTATCAAGAAGAATCACCGAAGGAAAGAGAAACACAAGAACTACAACTGACTTCAGCCACAGCTGAAGATAAAATCAACTGAAAAAAAAGAAGACATTAAATCTCTCAATATCTGATTAAACAGCATCAGACTGACCAGATTGACTTTATTTCTGTCAGACTTCTAGAGAAGCTCTTATTGAGAATTAACAGAGGTTTAGATGCTTTATTGTTTTGTTTGAAATCACCATCAAAGAGACCAGTGTTTCCTTTTGTTGGGCTCTTGACCCTTGACATTTTGGTGTTAATATTACGCTGGTTGCTTTAATTGTGTGGTCATTTAAAACACACTTAGCTTAACCAGCGAAGCCAAGTGAAAAAGAGTTGTGGATAGATCTTGTCACTGGTCCCTGACCTCATTTCAAGTCCAATTTCTGATTATGTAGACATTATACTGTTTTAGATTTTTTCATAGCTTCATATCTTGCAGTATTGTAAATATCAGATAATTTGAATAATTTACAAATCACCTTGTGCACATAAAGTTTTCATCTGTATCAATACAAAGACCACAGACATCAAGAATCAGTGTATGAATTTCAACAATGGTGACAGTCAAGAAAATATTCAGGTAAAACTCTGAACATCACAAAACAAGCTACTAAAAGTCACAACTATAACAGCATATGTAAAATAAAATAGTAAGAATAAAAGAAAATAATCACAATTCAGCTGCGTTGTTTATTCATGCTGCAATGCATGCTGGGATACATGGGAGAGTCTTGTACTATGCTGGTACCCAGCATGCATTGCAACATGAAGCATTTTGTTGACTGTAACCATTGTTGAGATTCATACGCTGATTCTTGATGTCTGTGATCTTTGCATTGCTACAGATGAAAACTTTTTGAGCACAAAGTGATTTGTAAATTATTTAAATTATCTGATTTTACAAGACTACTACATCTGAAGCTATATAAAAAATCTAAAGCAGTACTACATCCATACAATCAGATGTTGGACTTGAAATGAGATCGGTGGGTCATTTGCCCACAACTTTTTTTTTTCTCTTAGCTTTGCTGGCTAAACGAAGTGTGTTCTATATAAACACACAATTAAAGCAACCAGTGTAATATTAACACCAACATGTCAAGGGTCAAGAGCCCAGAGCCCAACAAAAGGAAACACTGGTCTCTTTGATGGTGATTTCAAACAAAACAATAAAGCATCTAAACCTCTGTTAATTCTCAATAAGAGCTTCTCTAGAAGTCTGACAGAAATAAAGTCAATCTGGTCAGTCTGATGCTGTTTAATCAGATCTTGAGAGATATAATGTCTTCTTTTTTTTCAGTTGATTTCATCTTCAGCTGTGGCTGAAGTCAGTTGTAGTTCTTGTGTTTCTCTTTCCTTCGGTGATTCTTCTTGATAACAGCAGGTGTTCATCATTAATGATCAATCATCACATAATTATCTCCTTAACTCCAGCACTGCTTCAATTCTACTTGAACACTCTGTAGTGTGGAAACACATGAACACTGGCGCAAATTAGACCAAATAATTTTTTTGAGTGTACTAATGTGAGGTCAAAGTGCACTCACTGCACGGAGACTAGGTACCCAGCATGCATTGCAGCATGAACCTTTTGATTGTCACCATTGTTGAGATTCGTACAATGATTCTTGATGTCTCTCTTTGTGTTTAAATGACTCGGTATTTCAAAAGATTTGTGTTTTATCATGCTTTTAAAATCCTTCATAAAAGATTATGATACTGCTGGGTCCTATACTGTGTAATCACAGAGCTATTATAAAAACCTTAAATTATTAACTCGTCATAAAGACAGCATACTGAATCAAGGTGATGGTTGCGCTGTTGTCATCAGTAACAAACCAATATCACCTGGTTGCAGTCTCTTTTTTGGTTTTCCTCGCCGTTACAAATGTGTTTTACAAACACAGTTATAGCAGCACCAAAAAATATAATGTTATAAAATCAAGGGTCAAGAGCCCAACTAAAGCAAACACTACTCACATTGATGGTAATGTCAAACAAAACAATAAAACATCATCATCTATATCTGTTAATTCTCAATAAGCGCTTTTGTAGATGTCTGACAGAAATAAGAAACCCGCTCATCATTTTGGGTTCACAATGAGCTCATATATTACTCACACTGTGAGGATCACCGTATGAGAATGGTGTGATGTCACTGTGATCATCGCGTGACCTCATGTGTTGACTGGGATGCTAATGTACCCTGATAGCACACGTACATCTAGGGGACGTCTATTTGACGTCTGCATTTACATCTGCAAGAAATATTTTTTAGTGTTTGCTCATCTGCAATACGTCTATTGGACGTCTCCTTTTAAATGTCAAATAGATGTCTATTAGATGTCTTTAAGATGTTTATGATTCAGAATGTATGTAAAACTGACATCTGAAAGACGTCTGTCAGACGTTCGTAGACAGCAGATGCTTTCCAGATCAAGTAATCTTTAACAGACATCTTGCAGACGTACGTGTGCTATGTGGGTACAACCTAAACAGCGCACTGTTCTCACATCTTGTACAGTGTAGGTCAAAAACACATAAACAAAGGTCTACATTTCAGTGCTTTTCCATATTAAACTGGTTAAATGTACATTAATTTAATCGTAGCCTGCGATACATGAACAGTGTTGATCCTGCATGTTGTCATCCTCGATCGTGATGACCGACCGTAATATGAGACTTCTCCCGCTTACATTATGATCTGCAGAGGCGGACAATCCAGGGGTCAGAAAGTAAAAGTCCTGCCATATTTTTGTTCTACCCATGAACTCAGCAGCTGATTTCACCTAGGCTGCGTCCGAAACCACCTACTCAATGAGTAGGTACTTAATTTAAAGAAGTACTTACTTAACGAGCGCTAAAAGAGTACGTACTCTACAGCCAAATCTCGTTGAGTATGAATGCGATCTGCCATGTTTACGTTATCATGTGATTTATGACGTTATAACAAACGCAAACACAAACTTAAAAGATATTAGCTACAGGCTTAATTCATCTATCTGTAAATTTTGATGTTGATAAAATTTGCTCATTTTTGGTCTTGTTGAAGAAACAGCTGCCCTTATGATTGTAGTAGGCTATAACCAATAAATTTGGGGTTGATTTAAGTTTTTATATTTTTAACTACTAATATAGCCTAACCCACAGTTTATTCCTTAACCTCTTAACTGTCACCGTCCACCCTGTGGGACGCCTACCTTTACTTCACTATTTTACAATTAAATCCTAATCTAATCATGACAAACTATATATCGTTGGAAAGGTCTAAGACTCCTAAATAGGTATTTTACCACTTTTTCTGTTAAAAAATTATGTAGGAAAAGTAATAGATTAATTTATGACCAGAGGTGTCAAATCCAGGGTCAGAAAGTAAAAGTCCTGCCATGTGTTTATTCCACCCATGAACTCAGCAGCTGATTTCACCAGAGGAGGAACCAACTCATTCCTTTCAAGTCACAAGCAAGTTTCGAGTCAAATCCCAAGACCTCAACGAGTTGAGGTAATTAAGAGATAATTGACAGACTAATTAAATGTTGATTGTGCATTAGTGATGAACACCTGCTGTTATTGAGAATTACAGAGGATCAGATGTTGATGTTTTATTGGTTAAAATGATGCCACCATCATGGAGATCAGTGTTTGCTTTAGTTGGGCTCTTGACCCTTTCAGTAACTGAGAATGGATTGCTTTTAAGCAATTGCAATATTGCTTCACAACAAACATTTGCACATTGCTGAATTAAAAGCTTGAGGAAGCAGATGAGCTTACACTTTTGGCTTTTATGTCACTTGAATGAACATCATGAAGGTGTTTCTCTTTGGTTTATTTACTGACGTTCAGCTGTTACAGAACTGCAGGAATTTACTATTAAACAAATGCCATCGTAATATTAAATATTGGAAAAAATTAAGAATTATATTGCTCAGGTTTTTAGACATGAACACTTATCATACGATCCTCAACAGTGGTAACAATAATTATTCATACTGTAGTGTTACCCAGCATGCATTGCAGCATGAAGCATTTTGTTGATTGTCACCATTGTTGAGATTCATACGCTGGTTCTTGATGTCTGTGTGTGTCTGAGTAGGACTGGAGTTTAAATATTTAAATGCATTAGACTTAAAATTCTTTCTCTATAACTGCTACAGCAGTAACTTCATGGCGTACTGTGGTTTCACAGTTGTTTATTCAAAACATAAACTAAAAAATGAAAATGTATGTGTATATATATATATATATATATACACAGTATATTGATGCAAACAGGTAAGCACCTGATGATTACCTCATCATATGAAAACAACTAACAGTTGCTCATTGCACAGCACTGATCTCTCCGCTTTACAACAGCACATGCATCGCTACAGAGATCTAACACAGAAGTCAAGGGTCAAGAGCCCAACTAAAGCAAACACTGATCTACATGATGGTGGTATCATTTTAACCAATAAAACATCAACATCTGATCCTCTGTGATTCACAGTAACAGCAGGTGTTCATCACTAATGCACAATCATCATTTAATTAGTCTCTCAATTATCTCTTAATTACCTCAACTCGTTGAGGTCTTGGGATTTGACTCGAAACTTGCTTGTGACTTGAAAGGAATGAGTTGGTTCCTCCTCTGGTGAAATCAGCTGCTGAGTTCATGGGTGGAATAAACACATGGCAGGACTTTTACTTTCTGACCCTGGATTTGACACCTCTGTTTATGACAAGAGTGCACCTGAAAAAAATCTACATCATGACATGAATTCTGACCTTTGTCACAGAAAGTCTTCTTAGTTGCCTTTTTCTCTATCACGAATTAGAAATCATAAGAAATTATTTATCAGTAGAAAACTTAAAATTTCAAAATTCATCCTTTGAAACCCATTTTAAAATCAGACATTGCATTACCATGTAAATGGTACATTAAAATCATGTTACAAAATATTTTCATTCATGAATTATAAAAAATTAAGTTTGGATAGTGCACTATAATGTCTCTGTTCAAAACTGTGGGTGACAGTTAAGGGGTTAAAGATATTATTTTTTATTAAAAATAAATTATAAATCGTTATCTCTTGAATATGTTAATAATTTCTTAATTTCATGTGCAAAATTGTTCACCCACACGTAAAACTGGCTTAAATCTCCTTGTTTTCCTCTTTTTCTTGTTGAATGTCTCTCTCCTTTCATCCCTGAGGCTTATAAAAAACATAAACAAATGCAATTTTAATGCATTATATGATTATATGAATTTTATGATTATTCAAAGATATTCAATCTTTTTTCCCTGTGTATATAATATCATACTATGATATGATGTACGCAAACCCATTATAGTTATGTTTTCTTTTCTTTTTTTTTTTTTTTGGTCATTATGATTGTTCATTGTTAAAGATACTACCATATTTCCCTGAGCTTGTATGTTCTTCAGTAATAATAATAAAAGGAAAATAAGAGCGACAGGCGCACAAACACCTCATAGCATCTATAAATCCACAACCCTACACAGTTTTCCTCCATGTTTGCAATGTTTTTAATATCTGCACAAATGAGACGTCAATCAGCTCAGAAGATCTCATCTCTGGAGAAGACTGTTGATTTTACAATCAAAAAATGTGAGTATTACTACTTAGAAATTAAGATTATCTCAGAAAGCAGTGGTAGCCCAACTCTTATGAACAATAATAATGATAAATGCTGACCAATAATTATATTTTTTTTTAGTAAAACAAGCAAAATGTAATTTGCTTTTTCATATGCCATAGCAATGCATGACTGCACACTAGACAAATGCAGCCAAAGTGAATACATCTCAATTTTCACACAAGCAATGAATTAATGCATGTGTTAATGAAACAATTATATTTTATTTACTGACAACAACAGGAAACATGAATAAATGAGTAAAATGTAAATAAAAGTAACCATGACAATAAATAAACAAGTCAACAACACATGAAACAAAGCTTTATTCAAACATATTGCTCTAACAATCATGTATTTAGAGACGGTGAGCCCACATCAACATCATCTCAACACAGCTGAGCCAGTTCTACAGCTTTATTCTAATGAAGCAGCTGACCACCGCGTCCACCTTCACCTGTCTCTGCTGTCCATCCCTCACTGCTGCAGTCACACTGAATCTGATCATGGATGAGAAAGGGACATCGAGGCTATCATCGAGTGCACAGAGAGGATGAGGCTCCCTGAAACACACAATCTTGAACAAGAGCAGAACGCGTGCAGGACAATCTGGCTGCTGCTGTGTGTGCTCCAAACATCTGTGTGCTGCTCTCTATGAGAGCAACTACCTGTAACACATTTAGAGAGTTAAACACTTCACATCTCATGTTGTCAGCATTCCATTTCTTGACAAATTTAAATTTCATATGTTTACAATTACACTGTAAAAAATAAAAGTTGAGTTAACCCCTTAACTGTCACCCACAGTTTTGAACAGAGACATTATAGTGCACTATCCAAACTTAATTTTTTATAATTCATGAATGAAAATATTTTGTAACATGATTTTAATGTACCATTTACATGGTAATGCAATGTCTGATTTTAAAATGGGTTTCAAAGGATGAATTTTGAAATTTTAAGTTTTCTACTGATAAATAATTTCTTATGATTTCTAATTCGTGATAGAGAAAAAGGCAACTAAGAAGACTTTCTGTGACAAAGGTCAGAATTCATGTCATGATGTAGATTTTTTTCAGGTGCACTCTTGTCATAAACAGAGGTGTCAAATCCAGGGTCAGAAAGTAAAAGTCCTGCCATGTGTTTATTCCACCCATGAACTCAGCAGCTGATTTCACCAGAGGAGGAACCAACTCATTCCTTTCAAGTCACAAGCAAGTTTCGAGTCAAATCCCAAGACCTCAATGAGTTGAGGTAATTAAGAGATAATTGAGAGACTAATTAAATGATGATTGTGCATTAGTGATGAACACCTGCTGTTACTGTGAATCACAGAGGATCAGATGTTGATGTTTTATTGGTTAAAATGATACCACCATCATGTAGATCAGTGTTTGCTTTAGTTGGGCTCTTGACCCTTGACTCCTGTGTTAGATCTCTCTGTAGCAATGCATGTGCTGTTGTAAAGCGGAGAGATCAGTGCTGTGCAGTGAGCAACTGTTAGTTGTTTTCATATGATGAGGTAATCATCAGGTGCTTACCTGTTTGCATCAATATACTGTGTATATATATATACACATACAACATTTTCATTTTTTAATTTATGTTCTGCTTTTGAATAAACAACTCTGTGAAACCACAGTGCGCAATGAATTTACTGCTGTAGCAGTTATAGAGAAAGAATTTTAAATCTAATGCATTTAAATATTTAAACTCCAGTCCTACTCAGACACACACAGACATCAAGAACCAGCGTATGAATCTCAACAATGGTGACAATCAACAAAATGCTTCATGCTGCAATGCATGCTGGGTAACACCACAGTATGAATAATTATTGTCACCACTGTTGAGGATCGTATGATAAGTGTTCATGTCTAAAAGCCTGAGCAATATAATTCTTAATTTTTTCCAATATTTAATATTATGATGGCATTTGTTTAATAGTAAATTCCTGCAGTTCTGTAACGGCTGAACGTCAGTAAATAAACCAAAGAGAGACACCTTCATGATGTTCATTCAAGTGACATAAAAGCCAAAAGTGTAAGCTCATCTGCTTCCTCAAGCTTTTAATTCAGCAATGTGCAAATGTTTGTTGTGAAGCAATATTTCAATTGCTTAAAAGCAATCCATTCTCAGTTACTAAAAGGGTCAAGAGCCCAACTAAAGCAAACACTGATCTCCATGATGGTGGCATCATTTTAACCAATAAAACATCAACATCTGATCCTCTGTAATTCTCAATAACAGCAGGTGTTCATCACTAATGCACAATCAACATTTAATTAGTCTCTCAATTATCTCTTAATTACCTCAACTCGTTGAGGTCTTGGGATTTGACTCGAAACTTGCTTGTGACTTGAAAGGAATGAGTTGGTTCCTCCTCTGGTGAAATCAGCTGCTGAGTTCATGGGTGGAATAAACACATGGCAGGACTTTTACTTTCTGACCCTGGATTTGACACCTCTGGTCATAAATTAATCTATTACTTTTCCTACATAATTTTTTAACAGAAAAAGTGGTAAAATACCTATTTAGGAGTCTTAGACCTTTCCAACGATATATAGTTTGTCATGATTAGATTAGGATTTAATTGTAAAATAGTGAAGTAAAGGTAGGCGTCCCACAGGGTGGACGGTGACAGTTAAGAGGTTAACTTAAAAAAATAAAGCAACCAGCTGCAAAGCTTTTTTGAGTTTACTGAACTTCAGGCCTATAGGCTTACAGTGCTGTAAAAAAAAAAAAGAAGTTGAGCCAACTTAAAATTTTAAGGCAACAAACTTCAGCAGATTTTTGAGTTTTCTCAACTTGTTGTTTTAAGTTCATACAACAGAAATGTGAGAATCTCCCACAAAAAACAAGTTGAGCAAACTCAAAAATCTGCTGAAGCTGGTAAAAAATGTTTTTGTAAGTTCGCTCAACACTGTAAAAAAAATGTGTTGTTGTTTCAACTTAAAAAAGTAAGTGTTCGTGCTGCCTTAAAATGTCAAGTTTTGTGAACTTAAATTGTGAAGTTGTCTTAACTAAGAATAAAGCTGAATAGACTAAAATGCAATGAACAATATCACTTTAAAAATTTAAAATGACAAGTTCACTGTAAAACCCGACTAGTCACGTTAACTCAAACCGTTTGAGTAAACCAATTCCCTTTGGCTTAAACCATGTAAGTTTTAAAACTTGCAGTTAAGTAATTAAGTGATTAATTAAGTGCTGATTGAGCATTAGTGATGAACACCTGCTGTTAACAAACAGAATCACTGACAGAAAGAGAAACACAAGAACATCTGACTTTAGACACATGCTTAGATGAAATCAACTGAAATAAAATACATGAAATCTCTCAAGATCTGATTAAACAACCCCACAAACAGCATTACCAGCTCCAATTATTAATAACCAGACTGACTTTATTTCTGTCAGACATCTACAGAAGATCTTATTGAGAATTAACTAAGGTTTAGATGTTGATTTATTGTTTCATTTGAAGTAACCATGTTAGAGATCAGTGTCTGCTTTAGTTGGGCTCTTGACCCTTGACTTCTGTCTTAACTGTTTTTTTTTTTCCCCTGGCTGTTGTAACCATGTGTTTTTCCGACATATTAGTTACAAATCAAAAGCCTAGAGAAAATAATCAGTAGTTGGTTCTTATTTGTTTATAATGACGATCATTTGTTAGTGATCTGATCTCATCTTAAGCGTAAACATGGACATGTTGTGTGTCTAATCTCTGACTTAATGGATGTTGTATTGATTATAGTAAAAGTGATTCTAAGAGCCACTGGTTCTGCGACAGTCAGTTAATATAAAGGACTTTCCAAGCAGTTTTCCACAAAAAGTTTTAATCTATAGAACAATTAGACTCACACAGACATCAAGAATCAGCTTATGAACCTCAACAATGGTGACTATTACATTTTTTACATTTTAAATCATGCTGCAATGCATGCTGGGTAACACCACAGTATGAATAATTATTGTCACCACTGTTGAGGATCGTATGATAAGTGTTCATGTCTAAAAGCCTGAGCAATATAATTCTTAATTTTTTCCAATATTTAATATTACGATGGCATTTGTTTAATAGTAAATTCCTGCAGTTCTGTAACAGCTGAACGTCAGTAAATAAACCAAAGAGAGACACCTTCATGATGTTCATTCAAGTGACATAAAAGCCAAAAGTATAAGCTCATCTGCTTCCTCAAGCTTTTAATTCAGCAATGTGCAAATGTTTGTTGTGAAGCAATATTGCAATTGCTTAAAAGCAATCCATTCTCAGTTACTAAAAGGGTCAAGAGCCCAACTAAAGCAAACACTGATCTCCATGATGGTGGCATCATTTTAACCAATAAAACATCAACATCTGATCCTCTGTAATTCTCAATAACAGCAGGTGTTCATCACTAATGCTCAATCAGCACTTAATTAATCACTTAATTACTTAACTGCAAGTTTTAAAACTTGCAGTTAAGTAATTAAGTGATTAATTAAGTGCTGATTGAGCATTAGTGATGAACACCTGCTGTTACTGTGAATCACAGAGGATCAGATGTTGATGTTTTATTGGTTAAAATGATACCACCATCATGTAGATCAGTGTTTGCTTTAGTTGGGCTCTTGACCCTTGACTCCTGTGTTAGATCTCTCTGTAGCAATGCATGTGCTGTTGTAAAGCGGAGAGATCAGTGCTGTGCAGTGAGCAACTGTTAGTTGTTTTCATATGATGAGGTAATCATCAGGTGCTTACCTGTTTGCATCCAATATACTGTGTGTATATATATATATATATATATATATATATATATATACACATACAACATTTTTCATTTTTTTAATTTATGTTCTGCTTTTGAATAAACAACTCTGTGAAACCACAGTACGCAATGAATTTACTGCTGTAGTAGTTATAGAGAAAGAATTTTAAATCTAATGCATTTAAATATTTAAACTCCAGTCCTACTCAGACACACACAGACATCAAGAATCAGCTTATGAACCTCAACAATGGTGACTATTACATTTTTTACATTTTAAATCATGCTGCAATGCATGCTGGGTAACACCACAGTATGAATAATTATTGTCACCACTGTTGAGGATCGTATGATAAGTGTTCATGTCTAAAAGCCTGAGCAATATAATTCTTAATTTTTTCCAATATTTAATATTACGATGGCATTTGTTTAATAGTAAATTCCTGCAGTTCTGTAACAGCTGAACGTCAGTAAATAAACCAAAGAGAGACACCTTCATGATGTTCATTCAAGTGACATAAAAGCCAAAAGTGTAAGCTCATCTGCTTCCTCAAGCTTTTAATTCAGCAATGTGCAAATGTTTGTTGTGAAGCAATATTGCAATTGCTTAAAAGCAATCCATTCTCAGTTACTAAAAGGGTCAAGAGCCCAACTAAAGCAAACACTGATCTCCATGATGGTGGCATCATTTTAACCAATAAAACATCAACATCTGATCCTCTGTAATTCTCAATAACAGCAGGTGTTCATCACTAATGCTCAATCAGCACTTAATTAATCACTTAATTACTTAACTGCAAGTTTTAAAACTTGCAGTTAAGTAATTAAGTGATTAATTAAGTGCTGATTGAGCATTAGTGATGAACACCTGCTGTTACTGTGAATCACAGAGGATCAGATGTTGATGTTTTATTGGTTAAAATGATACCACCATCATGTAGATCAGTGTTTGCTTTAGTTGGGCTCTTGACCCTTGACTCCTGTGTTAGATCTCTCTGTAGCAATGCATGTGCTGTTGTAAAGCGGAGAGATCAGTGCTGTGCAGTGAGCAACTGTTAGTTGTTTTCATATGATGAGGTAATCATCAGGTGCTTACCTGTTTGCATCAATATACTGTGTATATATATATATATATATATATATATATATATATATATATATATATATATATATATATATATATATATATACACATACAACATTTTCATTTTTTAAATTTATGTTCTGCTTTTGAATAAACAACTCTGTGAAACCACAGTACGCAATGAATTTACTGCTGTAGTAGTTATAGAGAAAGAATTTTAAATCTAATGCATTTAAATATTTAAACTCCAGTCCTACTCAGACACACACAGACATCAAGAACCAGCGTATGAATCTCAACAATGGTGACAATCAACAAAATGCTTCATGCTGCAATGCATGCTGGGTAACACCACAGTATGAATAATTATTGTCACCACTGTTGAGGATCGTATGATAAGTGTTCATGTCTAAAAGCCTGAGCAATATAATTCTTAATTTTTTCCAATATTTAATATTACGATGGCATTTGTTTAATAGTAAATTCCTGCAGTTCTGTAACAGCTGAACGTCAGTAAATAAACCAAAAGAGAGACACCTTCATGATGTTCATTCAAGTGACATAAAAGCCAAAAGTATAAGCTCATCTGCTTCCTCAAGCTTTTAATTCAGCAATGTGCAAATGTTTGTTGTGAAGCAATATTGCAATTGCTTAAAAGCAATCCATTCTCAGTTACTAAAAGGGTCAAGAGCCCAACTAAAGCAAACACTGATCTCCATGATGGTGGCATCATTTTAACCAATAAAACATCAACATCTGATCCTCTGTAATTCTCAATAACAGCAGGTGTTCATCACTAATACACAATCAACATTTAATTAGTCTCTCAATTATCTCTTAATTACCTCAACTCGTTGAGGTCTTGGGATTTGACTCGAAACTTGCTTGTGACTTGAAAGGAATGAGTTGGTTCCTCCTCTGGTGAAATCAGCTGCTGAGTTCATGGGTGGAATAAACACATGGCAGGACTTTTACTTTCTGACCCTGGATTTGACACCTCTGGTCATAAATTAATCTATTACTTTTCCTACATAATTTTTTAACAGAAAAGTGGTAAAATACCTATTTAGGAGTCTTAGACCTTTCCAACGATATATAGTTTGTCATGATTAGATTAGGATTTAATTGTAAAATAGTGAAGTAAAGGTAGGCGTCCCACAGGGTGGACGGTGACAGTTAAGAGGTTAACTTAAAAATAAAGCAACCAGCTGCAAAGCTTTTTGAGTTTACTGAACTTCAGGCCTATAGGCTTACAGTGCTGTAAAAAAAAAAAAAATTAAATGTTAACCCCTTAACTGTCACCCACAGTTTTGAACAGAGACATTATAGTGCACTATCCAAACTTAATTTTTTATAATTCATGAATGAAAATATTTTGTAACATGATTTTAATGTACCATTTACATGGTAATGCAATGTCTGATTTTAAAATGGGTTTCAAAGGATGAATTTTGAAATTTTAAGTTTTCTACTGATAAATAATTTCTTATGATTTCTAATTCGTGATAGAGAAAAAGGCAACTAAGAAGACTTTCTGTGACAAAGGTCAGAATTCATGTCATGATGTAGATTTTTTTCAGGTGCACTCTTGTCATAAACAGAGGTGTCAAATCCAGGGTCAGAAAGTAAAAGTCCTGCCATGTGTTTATTCCACCCATGAACTCAGCAGCTGATTTCACCAGAGGAGGAACCAACTCATTCCTTTCAAGTCACAAGCAAGTTTCGAGTCAAATCCCAAGACCTCAACGAGTTGAGGTAATTAAGAGATAATTGAGAGACTAATTAAATGATGATTGTGCATTAGTGATGAACACCTGCTGTTACTGTGAATCACAGAGGATCAGATGTTGATGTTTTATTGGTTAAAATGATGCCACCATCATGTAGATCAGTGTTTGCTTTAGTTGGGCTCTTGACCCTTGACTCCTGTGTTAGATCTCTGTAGCAATGCATGTGCTGTTGTAAAGCGGAGAGATCAGTGCTGTGCAGTGAGCAACTGTTAGTTGTTTTCATATGATGAGGTAATCATCAGGTGCTTACCTGTTTGCATCCAATATACTGTGTATATATATATACACATACAACATTTTCATTTTTTAATTTATGTTCTGCTTTTGAATAAACAACTCTGTGAAACCACAGTACGCAATGAATTTACTGCTGTAGTAGTTATAGAGAAAGAATTTTAAATCTAATGCATTTAAATATTTAAACTCCAGTCCTACTCAGACACACACAGACATCAAGAACCAGCGTATGAATCTCAACAATGGTGACAATCAACAAAATGCTTCATGCTGCAATGCATGCTGGGTAACACCACAGTATGAATAATTATTGTCACCACTGTTGAGGATCGTATGATAAGTGTTCATGTCTAAAAGCCTGAGCAATATAATTCTTAATTTTTTCCAATATTTAATATTACGATGGCATTTGTTTAATAGTAAATTCCTGCAGTTCTGTAACAGCTGAACGTCAGTAAATAAACCAAAAGAGACACCTTCATGATGTTCATTCAAGTGACATAAAAGCCAAAAGTGTAAGCTCATCTGCTTCCTCAAGCTTTTAATTCAGCAATGTGCAAATGTTTGTTGTGAAGCAATATTGCAATTGCTTAAAAGCAATCCATTCTCAGTTACTAAAAGGGTCAAGAGCCCAACTAAAGCAAACACTGATCTCCATGATGGTGGCATCATTTTAACCAATAAAACATCAACATCTGATCCTCTGTAATTCTCAATAAGATATTCTGTAGATGTCTGACAGAAATAAAGTCAGTCTGGTTATTAATAATTGAGCTGGTGATGCTGTTTGTGGGTTGTTTAATCAGATCTTGAGAGATTGAATGTATTTTATTTCAGTTGATTTCATCTAAGCATGTGTCTAAAGTCAGTTGTTGTGTTTCTTCTGTCAGTGATCGTGTTTTAACAGCAGGTGTTCATCACTAATGCTCAATCAGCACTTAATTAATCACTTAATTACTTAACTGCAAGTTTTAAAACTTACATGGTTTAAGCCAAAGGAATTGGTTTACCCAAACGGTTTGAGTTAACGTGACTAGTCGGGTTTTACAGTGAACTTGTCATTTTAAATTTTTAAAGTGATATTGTTCATTGCACTTTAGTCTATTCAGCTTTATTCTTAGTTAAGACAACTCCACAATTTAAGTTCACAAAACGTAAATGATGTTTTATTGCAATTGTTTTTGTAAGTCCTGTCAACTTTATTGTCAGTTAAGACAACTCCACAATTTAAGTTCACAAAACGTAAATGATGTTTTATTGCAATTGTTTTTGTAAGTCCTGTCAACTTTATTGTCAGTTAAGACAACTCCACAATTTAAGTTCACAAAACGTAAATGATGTTTTATTGCAATTGTTTTTGTAAGTCCTGTCAACTTTATTGTCAGTTAAGACAACTCCACAATTTAAGTTCACAAAACGTAAATGATGTTTTATTGCAATTGTTTTTGTAAGTCCTGTCAACTTTATTGTCAGTTAAGACAACTCCACAATTTAAGTTCACAAAACGTAAATGATGTTTTATTGCAATTGTTTTTGTAAGTCCTGTCAACTTTATTGTCAGTTAAGACAACTCCACAATTTAAGTTCACAAAACGTAAATGATGTTTTATTGCAATTGTTTTTGTAAGTCCTGTCAACTTTATTGTCAGTTAAGACAACTCCACAATTTAAGTTCACAAAACGTAAATGATGTTTTATTGCAATTGTTTTTGTAAGTCCTGTCAACTTTATTGTCAGTTAAGACAACTCCACAATTTAAGTTCACAAAACGTAAATGATGTTTTATTGCAATTGTTTTTGTAAGTCCTGTCAACTTTATTGTCAGTTAAGACAACTCCACAATTTAAGTTCACAAAACGTAAATGATGTTTTATTGCAATTGTTTTTGTAAGTCCTGTCAACTTTATTGTCAGTTAAGACAACTCCACAATTTAAGTTCACAAAACGTAAATGATGTTTTATTGCAATTGTTTTTGTAAGTCCTGTCAACTTTATTGTCAGTTAAGACAACTCCACAATTTAAGTTCACAAAACGTAAATGATGTTTTATTGCAATTGTTTTTGTAAGTCCTGTCAACTTTATTGTCAGTTAAGACAACTCCACAATTTAAGTTCACAAAACGTAAATGATGTTTTATTGCAATTGTTTTTGTAAGTCCTGTCAACTTTATTGTCAGTTAAGACAACTCCACAATTTAAGTTCACAAAACGTAAATGATGTTTTATTGCAATTGTTTTTGTAAGTCCTGTCAACTTTATTGTCAGTTAAGACAACTCCACAATTTAAGTTCACAAAACGTAAATGATGTTTTATTGCAATTGTTTTTGTAAGTCCTGTCAACTTTATTGTCAGTTAAGACAACTTCACAATTTAAGTCCACATAACTTGACATTTTAAGGCATTTTAAGTTTGTTGCCTTAAAAATTTAAGTTGGCTCAACTTTCTTTTTTTTTTTAACAGTGTAGGCCTGAAGTTCAGTAAACTCAAAAAAGCTTTGCAGCTGGTTGATTCATTTTTTTAAGTTAACTCAACTTTTTATTTTTTACAGTGTACGTGTTAATTTTTTATATAGCTTCATTACTTTTGTGGTGTAATGAATTGGTCTGCAGAAGGTTGCTGGTTTGATCTCTGCATTCGTCACCACCGGGGTCTTTACTCCGAGCTGCTGCAGGGGGATTGGGGTCCCTGTAATAAGAGCATTGTAAGTCACTTCAGATAAAAGTGTCTGCCAAATGCATAATTGTAAATGTAAAAAAAAAAAAAAAAATTAAATGTTAACCCCTTAACTGTCACCCACAGTTTTGAACAGAGACATTATAGTGCACTATCCAAACTTAATTTTTTATAATTCATGAATGAAAATATTTTGTAACATGATTTTAATGTACCATTTACATGGTAATGCAATGTCTGATTTTAAAATGGGTTTCAAAGGATGAATTTTGAAATTTTAAGTTTTCTACTGATAAATAATTTCTTATGATTTCTAATTCGTGATAGAGAAAAAGGCAACTAAGAAGACTTTCTGTGACAAAGGTCAGAATTCATGTCATGATGTAGATTTTTTTCAGGTGCACTCTTGTCATAAACAGAGGTGTCAAATCCAGGGTCAGAAAGTAAAAGTCCTGCCATGTGTTTATTCCACCCATGAACTCAGCAGCTGATTTCACCAGAGGAGGAACCAACTCATTCCTTTCAAGTCACAAGCAAGTTTCGAGTCAAATCTCAAGACCTCAACGAGTTGAGGTAATTAAGAGATAATTGAGAGACTAATTAAATGATGATTGTGCATTAGTGATGAACACCTGCTGTTACTGTGAATCACAGAGGATCAGATGTTGATGTTTTATTGGTTAAAATGATACCACCATCATGTAGATCAGTGTTTGCTTTAGTTGGGCTCTTGACCCTTGACTCCTGTGTTAGATCTCTCTGTAGCAATGCATGCGCTGTTGTAAAGCGGAGAGATCAGTGCTGTGCAGTGAGCAACTGTTAGCTGTTTTCATATGATGAGGTAATCATCAGGTGCTTACCTGTTTGCATCAATATACTGTGTGTATATATATATATATATACACATACAACATTTTCATTTTTAATTTATGTTCTGCTTTTGAATAAACAACTCTGTGAAACCACAGTACGCAATGAATTTACTGCTGTAGCAGTTATAGAGAAAGAATTTTAAATCTAATGCATTTAAATATTTAAACTCCAGTCTTACTCAGACACACACAGACATCAAGAACCAGCGTATGTATCTCAACAATGGTGACAATCAACAAAATGCTTCATGCTGCAATGCATGCTGGGTAACACCACAGTATGAATAATTATTGTCACCACTGTTGAGGATCGTATGATAAGTGTTCATGTCTAAAAGCCTGAGCAATGTAATTCTTAACTTTTTCCAATATTTAATATTACGATGGCATTTGTTTAATAGTAAATTCCTGCAGTTCTGTAACAGCTGAACGTCAGTAAATAAACCAAAGAGAGACACCTTCATGATGTTCATTCAAGTGACATAAAAGCCAAAAGTGTAAGCTCATCTGCTTTCTCAAGCTTTTAATTCAGCAATGTGCAAATGTTTGTTGTGAAGCAATATTGCAATTGCTTAAAAGCAATCCATTCTCAGTTACTAAAAGGGTCAAGAGCCCAACTAAAGCAAACACTGATCTCCATGATGGTGGCATCATTTTAACCAATAAAACATCAACATCTGATCCTCTGTAATTCTCAATAAGATATTCTGTAGATGTCTGACAGAAATAAAGTCAGTCTGGTTATTAATAATTGAGCTGGTGATGCTGTTTGTGGGTTGTTTAATCAGATCTTGAGAGATTGAATGTATTTTATTTCAGTTGATTTCATCTAAGCATGTGTCTAAAGTCAGTTGTTGTGTTTCTTCTGTCAGTGATCGTGTTTTTAACAGCAGGTGTTCATCACTAATACACAATCAACATTTAATTAGTCTCTCAATTATCTCTTAATTACCTCAACTCGTTGAGGTAATTAAGAGATAATTGAGAGACTAATTAAATGATGATTGTGCATTAGTGATGAACACCTGCTGTTACTGTGAATCACAGAGGATCAGATGTTGATGTTTTATTGGTTAAAATGATACCACCATCATGTAGATCAGTGTTTGCTTTAGTTGGGCTCTTGACCCTTGACTCCTGTGTTAGATCTCTCTGTAGCAATGCATGCGCTGTTGTAAAGCGGAGAGATCAGTGCTGTGCAGTGAGCAACTGTTAGCTGTTTTCATATGATGAGGTAATCATCAGGTGCTTACCTGTTTGCATCAATATACTGTGTGTATATATATATATACACATACAACATTTTCATTTTTAATTTATGTTCTGCTTTTGAATAAACAACTCTGTGAAACCACAGTACGCAATGAATTTACTGCTGTAGTAGTTATAGAGAAAGAATTTTAAATCTAATGCATTTAAATATTTAAACTCCAGTC
The DNA here is from genome assembly GCF_012432095.1 of Onychostoma macrolepis. Classification (NCBI taxonomy): domain Eukaryota; kingdom Metazoa; phylum Chordata; class Actinopteri; order Cypriniformes; family Cyprinidae; genus Onychostoma; species Onychostoma macrolepis. The sequence continues at coordinate 8,228,567 of NC_081155.1, forward strand.
CTACTCAGACACACACAGACATCAAGAACCAGCGTATGAATCTCAACAATGGTGACAATCAACAAAATGCTTCATGCTGCAATGCATGCTGGGTAACACCACAGTATGAATAATTATTGTCACCACTGTTGAGGATCGTATGATAAGTGTTCATGTCTAAAAGCCTGAGCAATATAATTCTTAATTTTTTCCAATATTTAATATTACGATGGCATTTGTTTAATAGTAAATTCCTGCAGTTCTGTAACAGCTGAACGTCAGTAAATAAACCAAAGAGAGACACCTTCATGATGTTCATTCAAGTGACATAAAAGCCAAAAGTATAAGCTCATCTGCTTCCTCAAGCTTTTAATTCAGCAATGTGCAAATGTTTGTTGTGAAGCAATATTGCAATTGCTTAAAAGCAATCCATTCTCAGTTACTAAAAGGGTCAAGAGCCCAACTAAAGCAAACACTGATCTCCATGATGGTGGCATCATTTTAACCAATAAAACATCAACATCTGATCCTCTGTAATTCTCAATAACAGCAGGTGTTCATCACTAATGCACAATCAACATTTAATTAGTCTCTCAATTATCTCTTAATTACCTCAACTCGTTGAGGTCTTGGGATTTGACTCGAAACTTGCTTGTGACTTGAAAGGAATGAGTTGGTTCCTCCTCTGGTGAAATCAGCTGCTGAGTTCATGGGTGGAATAAACACATGGCAGGACTTTTACTTTCTGACCCTGGATTTGACACCTCTGGTCATAAATTAATCTATTACTTTTCCTACATAATTTTTTAACAGAAAAAGTGGTAAAATACCTATTTAGGAGTCTTAGACCTTTCCAACGATATATAGTTTGTCATGATTAGATTAGGATTTAATTGTAAAATAGTGAAGTAAAGGTAGGCGTCCCACAGGGTGGACGGTGACAGTTAAGAGGTAAAAAAAAAAAATGTAAATGTAAAGGCTTTTTGTGCCTTGGCACAAACGCTCAATAAAGCTGCTTATTTCTTAGTTTATTTCTTCAAACATATATATATATATATACACATACAACATTTTCATTTTTAATTTATGTTCTGCTTTTGAATAAACAACTCTGTGAAACCACAGTACGCAATGAATTTACTGCTGTAGTAGTTATAGAGAAAGAATTTTAAATCTAATGCATTTAAATATTTAAACTCCAGTCTTACTCAGACACACACAGACATCAAGAACCAGCGTATGTATCTCAACAATGGTGACAATCAACAAAATGCTTCATGCTGCAATGCATGCTGGGTAACACCACAGTATGAATAATTATTGTCACCACTGTTGAGGATCGTATGATAAGTGTTCATGTCTAAAAGCCTGAGCAATGTAATTCTTAACTTTTTCCAATATTTAATATTACGATGGCATTTGTTTAATAGTAAATTCCTGCAGTTCTGTAACAGCTGAACGTCAGTAAATAAACCAAAGAGAGACACCTTCATGATGTTCATTCAAGTGACATAAAAGCCAAAAGTGTAAGCTCATCTGCTTCCTCAAGCTTTTAATTCAGCAATGTGCAAATGTTTGTTGTGAAGCAATATTGCAATTGTTTTGTAAGTCCTGTCAACTTTATTGTCAGTTAAGACAACTTCACAATTTAAGTCCACATAACTTGACATTTTAAGGCATTTTAAGTTTGTTGCCTTAAAAATTTAAGTTGGCTCAACTTTCTTTTTTTTTTAACAGTGTAGGCCTGAAGTTCAGTAAACTCAAAAAGCTTTGCAGCTGGTTGATTCATTTTTTAAGTTAACTCAACTTTTATTTTTACAGTGTACGTGTTAATTTTTATATAGCTTCATTACTTTTGTGGTGTAATGAATTGGTCTGCAGAAGGTTGCTGGTTTGATCTCTGCATTCGTCACCACCGGGTCTTTACTCCGAGCTGCTGCAGGGGATTGGGGTCCCTGTAATAAGAGCATTGTAAGTCACTTCAGATAAAAGTGTCTGCCAAATGCATAATTGTAAATGTAAAAAAAAAAAATAAATTAAATGTTAACCCCTTAACTGTCACCCACAGTTTTGAACAGAGACATTATAGTGCACTATCCAAACTTAATTTTTTATAATTCATGAATGAAAATATTTTGTAACATGATTTTAATGTACCATTTACATGGTAATGCAATGTCTGATTTTAAAATGGGTTTCAAAGGATGAATTTTGAAATTTTAAGTTTTCTACTGATAAATAATTTCTTATGATTTCTAATTCGTGATAGAGAAAAAGGCAACTAAGAAGACTTTCTGTGACAAAGGTCAGAATTCATGTCATGATGTAGATTTTTTTCAGGTGCACTCTTGTCATAAACAGAGGTGTCAAATCCAGGGTCAGAAAGTAAAAGTCCTGCCATGTGTTTATTCCACCCATGAACTCAGCAGCTGATTTCACCAGAGGAGGAACCAACTCATTCCTTTCAAGTCACAAGCAAGTTTCGAGTCAAATCCCAAGACCTCAACGAGTTGAGGTAATTAAGAGATAATTGAGAGACTAATTAAATGATGATTGTGCATTAGTGATGAACACCTGCTGTTACTGTGAATCACAGAGGATCAGATGTTGATGTTTTATTGGTTAAAATGATGCCACCATCATGTAGATCAGTGTTTGCTTTAGTTGGGCTCTTGACCCTTGACTCCTGTGTTAGATCTCTCTGTAGCAATGCATGTGCTGTTGTGAAGCGGAGAGATCAGTGCTGTGCAGTGAGCAACTGTTAGTTGTTTTCATACGATGAGGTAATCATCAGGTGCTTACCTGTTTGCATCCAATATACTGTGTGTATATATATATATACACATACAACATTTTCATTTTTAATTTATGTTCTGCTTTTGAATAAACAACTCTGTGAAACCACAGTACGCAATGAATTTACTGCTGTAGTAGTTATAGAGAAAGAATTTTAAATCTAATGCATTTAAATATTTAAACTCCAGTCTTACTCAGACACACACAGACATCAAGAACCAGCGTATGTATCTCAACAATGGTGACAATCAACAAAATGCTTCATGCTGCAATGCATGCTGGGTAACACCACAGTATGAATAATTATTGTCACCACTGTTGAGGATCGTATGATAAGTGTTCATGTCTAAAAGCCTGAGCAATGTAATTCTTAACTTTTTCCAATATTTAATATTACGATGGCATTTGTTTAATAGTAAATTCCTGCAGTTCTGTAACAGCTGAACGTCAGTAAATAAACCAAAGACAGACACCTTCATGATGTTCATTCAAGTGACATAAAAGCCAAAAGTGTAAGCTCATCTGCTTTCTCAAGCTTTTAATTCAGCAATGTGCAAATGTTTGTTGTGAAGCAATATTGCAATTGCTTAAAAGCAATCCATTCTCAGTTACTAAAAGGCTCAAGAGCCCAACTAAAGCAAACACTGATCTCCATGATGGTGGCATCATTTTAACCAATAAAACATCAACATCTGATCCTCTGTAATTCTCAATAACAGCAGGTGTTCATCACTAATGCACAATCAACATTTAATTAGTCTCTCAATTATCTCTTAATTACCTCAACTCGTTGAGGTCTTGGGATTTGACTCGAAACTTGCTTGTGACTTGAAAGGAATGAGTTGGTTCCTCCTCTGGTGAAATCAGCTGCTGAGTTCATGGGTGGAATAAACACATGGCAGGACTTTTACTTTCTGACCCTGGATTTGACACCTCTGGTCATAAATTAATCTATTACTTTTCCTACATAATTTTTTAACAGAGAAAGTGGTAAAATACCTATTTAGGAGTCTTAGACCTTTCCAACGATATATAGTTTGTCATGATTAGATTAGGATTTAATTGTAAAATAGTGAAGTAAAGGTAGGCGTCCCACAGGGTGGACGGTGACAGTTAAGAGGTAAAAAAAAAAAATGTAAATGTAAAGGCTTTTTTGTGCCTTGGCACAAACGCTCAATAAAGCTGCTTATTTCTTAGTTTATTTCTTCAAACATATATATATATATATATATATATATTCAGTCATTATTTACTTGCCTCAATGCTGTTCAATCCTTCTGTGTGTGTGTGTGTGTGTGTGTGCGCGTTCCCCCCAAACCAAAATAAACTACACCTTAAGATTTAAAAGATGTTTTATTAAGTTCTATAGTGCACTCACTCAAAGCCTTTGATGGCAGCATTCCTCCATCAGTCACTCTTCAGCGGATAAACACTTGTGTGTCTCTGTAACATCAGACAAGAGTCAGTCAGCTGTGATTTATCTGATCAATACTGCATTCACATGTTGAGGCAGTTGCTGATGCGCTAACTCACTTTGTATTCAACACAAATGTTCCTCAGTTTATCTACAATACTAATGGACAAATAAAACATATAAGTTATGTTTAGTTACTCCATGTAGATTTGTATATTTACATTACATTCATCTAAAGCAGTGTTGACAACAGTGAATTCTACATAATAACACATACATCACTCACTCAGATGTGTGTTCATGTTGTGATGCGCTCATCTGTAATTCTTTTAGTACATTTTCCTGTCTCATGTTAAATAGACATTTAGTAATCGTCTTTAAGATGTATATGGTTTATGTAAATGCACTCTGGAGAGGTGCGTGTGTTTACTGGAGCTCCGCTCTTCGCTATACATAACGTGTTTTTACAGCAAAATCACAAATATACTGTAACATTACTTTCTAGCGTCTTTACACCTTCCGCAAATCAACAGTTTACTCTACAGAAGCTCAACAAATGTTATTTTAACACAGGAAACCGTGTTTTTGGTTTGTAATACTCACATTTGTAAACACCCGCGTCGCTGTTCTCCATCACGTTTGATGATGACGTATTGATCTCCCGTGGGCTTCTGGGTTTGAAAAGTATCCATCGGATGTCTCTGCAGTGCAAAAGTGGGCATTTCTGATTTTTTGGGTGTTTTCAAACTGCTGGGTGTTTCTAAACCATGCAATCAAATTGATCCCCCTTACCTAACCCCACCCCTAAACCTACCGTCACTATGACATCAGCCAATCAGGTAACATGGTCTAAAAACGCCCTGACCTGGTAACTCCCATTACTTTCCTGCAGAGACCTATACTAGATCGGATGAGCACTCAAGAATCTGGGCTAAAGCAGTAGGACATCCGGGAACTTCTCGACTACTCTTTTATGAATACTGAGGTTTTTGACATACTTCATCGCTACCCTACTGCTTTTCCCCTACTATATAGTAGTTAAGTAGGCATATTCGGACGCACTTTAAGTAGACGCACGTCCGAATCTCGTGAGAATTAGTATGTCACCCAGGTAATTCTCGCCTACTCTAATATGAATACTGAGGTTTCGGACATACTTATTCGCTCGCCTACTGCTTTTCGCCTACTATATAGTAGAGAAGTAGGCAGTTTCGGATGCAGCCCTAGGGATGGGCAGATGAAGCTTCATGAAGCCTCATTAAGTTTTTCAGATTATCAGCCAAGTGGTCCACAAAAGGGTTAATTTCTGGAGCCTTCATTTGCTCACAATACCATCTGGTGGCCAAAGAGTGTAAAACAAACAGATATTTCAGGGGTCAAAAAGTAAAAAAAAAAAAGTTTATTCCACCCACTGATTTCACCAGAGGAGGAACCAAGTCATTCCTTTCAAGTCACAAACGAGTCTCAAGTCAAATCCCAATTCCTCAAAGAGTTAAAGTTAATGAGATAATTAAAAGACTAATTAAATGACGATTGTACATTAGTGATGAACACCTGCTGTTATTGAGAATTACAGAGGATCAGATGTTGTTTTATTGGTTAAAATGATGCCACCATCATGGAGATTAGCATTTGCTTTAGTTTGGTTCTTGGCCCTTTTAATAACTGGAAGTGCTTTGCTTTTAAACGACTGCAATGTTGTTTCACAATAAAAGTTTGTGTATTTGCACATTTAGTTTAAGAATGCAGATGAGCTTATGTTTTCTGCTTTTAAGTCACTTGAAAGAGCATCATAAAGATGTCTCCCTTTTGTGTATTGACTGACGTTCAGCAATTACAGATCTTCAAAAAAGTCATATTAAATGTCGTTGTGATGTTTAAATATCGGAAACAAGAAAAACTATATCACACTTATCATACAATCCTCAACAACGGTGACAATAATTATTCATGCTGCAGTGCATGATGGGAGTTTTTACTATGGTGTTACCCAGCATGCATTGCAGCATGAATCATTTTGTTGATTGTCACCATTGTTGAGATTCATATGCTGGTTCTTGATGTCTGTGTGTGTCTAAATAGCACTGGAGTTTAAATATTTATATGCATTACATAGATTTAAAAATTAATTTGATATAACTAATCTAGTTTCCCCTGCATAAACTCTCTCTTTTATAGATTTGTTGTTTATCTGTTACATCTATTAAATTCCCAAGATGGCGGCGCGAGTACATCGCGTGGCTCTGGGTCTCTCCAGATTTTGCGGTATTTTTCTTACTCATCTCGGGCCTGTTCGTGCAGAGCGGTTGTGCCTTTACATCGTACACCTGTTGTGAGCTTTTGGATATCAGTTTGCGAATTTCCGACATTTTTATGGACAATCTTCGACTCCTTCCTGAGATCGCTAGGACACCCGAGGCTATGCACCCTACCCGGCCGGGCAGAAGTGCTCGCAGACGGCGTCGAGATCGTAAACAAAGGTGGGTGAAGCGCGGAGGACTAAGAGCTAAGCTAAGGCTAACACCACACCGGCTCTCTTTACCCAGCATTTTCCTTGCCAATGTACGGTCGCTAGTGAACAAAATGGAGGAGATTCGACTCAGCATCACACACAGCAAGAAACTTTTGAACTGTAACGTCTTAATCTTCACGGAAACCTGGTTAAACAGCGGAATACCGGACACCGCTATTGAGCTAGCGGGACGCCACACAATCCGGGCGGATAGAACATTAGATGGCTCCGGTAAGACCAGAGGTGGTGGATTGTGCATTTACATTAACAAAGCTTGGTACACAAACTCTGCTATTGTTGGGAGTCATTGTTCAGCTAACCTTGAGTTTCTCATGGTTAAATGTAGACCGTTTATCTACCGCGGAGTTCACTTCCACCATTATAACTGCAGCCTATATTCCCCCGGATGCTGATGCCAAGCTTGCTATGAAAGAACTTCACGCAGCCATCAGTAAACAACAGACTGATCACCCGGAAGCGGCTTTTATTGTTGCAGGTGAATTTAATCACTCAAACTTAAAGTCAGTGCTACCCAAGTTTCACCAGCATGTTTCCTGTCACACCAGAGGAAACAAAACCTTAGACCATGTTTACACAAACATGGCTGGAGCTTACGTTGCGACACCCCTCCCCCACCTGGGACAGTCAGATCACCTTTCTTTGTTCCTCACCCCCAAATATGCACCCCTCATCAACCGTGTGAAGCCATCAGTGAAGACCATCAAGGTGTGGCCTGCGGAGGCAGATTCCACACTCCAGGAAAGGTTTCTACACACAGACTGGAGTATATTTGCTTCCCAAGCCACCAGTGGCGCTCACATAGACATTGACTCCTACTCCTCCTCTGTATTGGATCATATCAATATCACCATTGACAGTGTTACAACCCAGAAACAGATCACCACATATCCAAATCAGAAGCATTGGATGAACAAGGAAGTGCGACTCCTGTTGAAGTCACGCAACACTGCCTTCAGATCAGGAGATGCACAAGCCTACAGCACATCCAGAGCAAACCTGAAGAGGGGCATCAAAAAGGCCAAGCACTGCTACAAGCTAAAGATAGAGGGACACTTTTCCAACTCTGACCCTCGACGCATGTGGCAGGGCATTCAGGCCATCAGTGACTACAAACCCACCCACTCCACCCCCGCAGCCACTGATGTCAACTTCCTGAACGAGCTAAATTACTTTTATGCTCGCTTTGAAAAAGACAACAGAGAAACTGCCACCAAGCTCAATCCCTCAGCTGACCACCCACCAATCATACTCTCCTCCACAGATGTCTGCAAGGCACTGAGCCGGATCAGCGCGCACAAGGCTGCTGGACCAGACAACATCCCTGGTCGTGTTCTCAGGGCATGTGCGGAGCAGCTCGCTGGGGTTTTTACAGATATTTTCAATCTGTCTCTTGCCCAAGCAGCCGTACCAACATGCTTTAACCCTTTAAAACCGGCTGTGTCGGCACCGACACATCAGACCAAGCTGTATTCATGTTACCATAACTCTTCTACCGTTTGCACTATCAAAATAATTCAAATTGCTCCTGATAGCAGACAACATGCGCTTTTCGGCAATATATGGCTTATTACGGTAATTTCTTGCACTCCGTCAACAAATGACAGCAGATTTCCGGGAGAGCGGGAAGGGAGAATTTGAATGGAGAGATAGGGAGCGCGGAGTTTGTTATTGCATGAAATAATAAACAAAATGAACAAAAACATGGTCAAGGAGGAGTAAACAGCATAAGAGTCGATTAGGATGATTTTTGATGAGACTTTGGGAGCAGGCTGAGTGAGACTTTTTCACATGTGGTGTGTGCGTCGCTATAATGAGTCCGTGCATGTAAATGAATGGGTGCACGCATGTACATGCATGTGTACATGTGTGCGTGTATGAACAAAAAAGCCTCCTGAATGAAAACTGTGCAACCCAGTGTCCCAAAAATACTTGTATATATGTATTATAGTTGAATTTTGAAGTAAGAAGTGTTGGATTATTTCGATCATGATTTTTCTCTTTTTTTTCTAAATAACAATAAAAAAAAATATTCCGTTTTTTTTTATTTTTGTCTATTTAAATTCTCTTCACAAACTCAAAACACAAGATTAATGGTCAAAAACTGTACTTTTTGGAAAGCCATTTGTTTTCTGGAAAAAAAAGACACCTTGCACTTGAAAATGGCACATTCTGTTAGAATTTTACTGTCAAATAAACAAAATGTGTGAAAATGACCTATTTTACCCTTAGGTTTTAAAGGGTTAAATGCACTTCCATTGTGCCAGAGCCAAAACACTCTAGCCCGAGATGCCTTAATGACTACCGCCCTGTAGCACTCACACCCATCGTTATGAAGTGCTTTGAGCGGCTGGTCCTGGAACACCTAAAAGACTCTCTACCATCCACATTGGACTCACACCAGTTTGCCTACCGTAGCAATAGGAGCACAGAGGATGCATTTTCCATGGCACTGCACTCTGTGCTCACTCACCTGGACAATAAGAACACTTATGCACGTATGCTGTTTGTTGACTTCAGCTCAGCATTCAACACTGTCATCCCAACCAAGTTAATAGCCAAACTTGGAGACCTGGGCATCGATACCTCAATGTGCAACTGGATTTTGGACTTCCTGACCAACAGACCCCAGAATGTTTGATCAGGATTCACCTGCTCCACATCCATCACACTTAACACTGGCGTACCACAGGGCTGTGTGCTAAGCCCGTTTCTCTACTCCCTCTTCACCTCCGACTGCAAGCCTGTGTATGGATCTAATTCCATCGTCAAGTTTGCAGACGACACCACGGTGATTGGCCTCATCAGTAACAACGATGAGACTGCCTATAGGGAGGAGATCCAGCACCTGGCCACATGGTGCACTGAAAATAACCTGCTCCTCAACACCACCAAAACGAAGGAGCTCATCGTGGACTTCAGGAAGGAGTCAAGAGGCACACACGACACCATCCACATCAATGGAATGGCTGTTGAGCGTGTCTCCAGTTTCAAGTTCCTGGGGATCCACATCTCGGCGGACATGTTGTGGAAAACCAACACCTCCAGCCTGGTCAAGAAGGCTCACCAGCGCCTCTTCTTTCTGAGGACACTGAGGAAGAATCAGCTCTCCTCGGCTATCCTGGTGAACTTCTATCGCTGCGCAATAGAAAGCAACTGTGTCACAGTATGGTATGGGAGCTGCTCTGTTGCGGAGCGCAAGGCACTGCAGCGGGTGGTGAAAACTGCCCAGCGCATCACAGGGACTCCACTACCTGCCATCGAACACATCCAGAGGAAACACTGTCTGCATCGAGCTCACAGCATCCTTAAGGACTCCTCTCACCCAGCCCACATACTGTTTTCTCTCCTGCCCTCCGGCAGGCGTTTCAGGTGCCTCCGGACCAGGACCAGCAGATTAAAGAACAGTTTCTTCCCCAGAGCTGTCTCTTTACTGAACTCTAACCCCCGTTGATCCACTTCCTCATATACTGTTAAACTCTTCTCTCCTACCTCACATCTGCCTTATTTGCACTACTGAATGTAAATTTTTATTACAGTAACAACTGTTTACTTTTGTATCTTGCACTACCATACCTAAATTGGATTATGCTCATTTGCACTACCATACCTAAATTGGATTATGCTCATTTGCACTGCCGACTGTTATTTACATTATTAAATGTTTACATTAGCATTTTGTACCGTACATCTAATTGTAATATGCAATCACTTCCACTGCACTTTCACACTTTGTTTATAGTAATTGCCATCTGTATATATATTATATTGATAGTACATATCACCTGTAAATTCTGTTTATAGTAATAGCCATCTGTATATTTATTCACTATACATATTCACCTGTAAATTCTGTTTATAGTAATAACCATCTTTCTATATATATTTATACATATATTCAGTACATATCCTTGTCCTGCACTTATTCAACCATTGTATATCCTGCACTTGCTGCTATTGCACTTCTGGTTAGACCTAAACTGCATTTCGTTGCCCTGTACCTGTACTTGTGTAATGACAATAAAGTTGAATCTAATCTAATCTAATCTAATCTAATCTAATCTAATCTAATTAATACTACAGGTTTAGTTGATTTAGTGAAATGTTCTTCTCTGTTTTCTTTTTTACATAGTGAGGGTCATGACATCGCCCTCCTTCAAGAATGTAACATTCCTCATAGGTCTAATTATAGACCCTTTCAAGATAGATGGAAATATGGCCACTCAATATGGTCAGGTGATAATAAGAATAAGTCATCTGGGGTAGTCATTCTCTTCAGAGGTCGGCATTTTGAGATTCAACAGGTTCAGGAAGTTGTTAATGGGAGACTTTTGTATGTGGACGTAGAATTAAATGGTATAGATTTTCGTATAATTAACATATATTGCCCTCCAGATTTACAAGAGCGGAAGGAAATTTTGAAAGAAATAGCTTCAATATTAATTTGTGGGCGGGAAGTAATTATGGGGGGCGATTTTAATTGTATAATAGCTAAAGAAGATCGGAAATCAATAACAACAATAAAACTTGATTCTAGTTCAATAGACCTTATGAATATTATTAAGGACTTTAAGCTTACAGATATTTTTAGATCACAGAACCCCAATATTCCAGGTTTTACTTGGTCTAATGGTTCCTCTTTCTCTCGTATTGATTTTGTATTCTCCTCACCTACAATTGAAGTAATCCGGTGTTCTTTTCCGATCATGCCAAAGTAGATTGTGTAGTAAAGATGAACGGAAGTAGTACGAGGGGATCTGGATTATGGAAACTGAATATAAATTTGTTAAAAGATCCTAAAGTGGTATCAAGATTAAGAGGAAAACTTAATCAGTGGAAATCTCTGCAAGAATTGTATAGTTCTGTAGGAGATTGGTGGGAAGATCTTAAAACTAGAATAAGGATGTTTTCTATACAGGAAAGTAAGAAAGCTATGTCGAAAAGTAATTTCCATTTTAAAAAGTGTCAGAGAGATTTGCAAATCTTATATTCTATGTCTCATTTTGGATTTGATGTAGTTGAAGATATTGCAAAACTTAAGAAAGAAATGGCTAAAATAATGGCTTATAAGAGTAAGAGCTATATTATAAGGAGTAGAGTCCAGTATATGGAATCTAATGAAAAATGCACTAGATATTTATTTAGGAAACTTCTTGGTTCCTCAAGTTTAGATTCTTTAAAAATTCAAGACTATCAAATAATAACAGGAACCCATAATATAGTATCCCATGTTCGTTCGTTTTTTTACGAGAATTTATATAGATAAAAAAACAGAGAAGAAGAGGATATGATGACTTTCTTCTCTGAGGTTGGAAATAACATTCAAGAAGATTATAGAATGGAAGAGATTAACTTCTGCGTAGACGACTTAACTAAAGCAGTAAAGAGCATGCCCAGTCAACACGTGAGATCACGCGATGATCACAGTGACATCACACCATTCTCATACGGTGATCCTCACAGTGTGAGTAATATATGAGCTCATTGTGAACTCAAAAAGATGAGCGGAGTTCTTATTTCTGTCAGACATCTACAAAAGTGCTTATTGAGAATTAACAGATTTAGATGATTATGTTTTATTGTTTTCTTTGATGTTACCATCGTGGTGAGTAGTGTTTGCTTTAGTTGGGCTCTTGACCCTTGACTTTATAACATTATATTTTTTGGGGGCTGCTGTAACTGTGTTTGAAGAGCAGTATCTGTTATGGCAAGGAAAACCAAAAAAGAACCTACAACCAGGTGATATTGGTTAGTTACTGATAATAACAGTGCGACCATCATCTAGGTTCAGTATGCAGTCTTTGTGAGGAGTTGTTAATCTAAAGCTTTTAATAATAGCTCTGTGATTATACAGTATAGGACCCAGTAGTGTCTCAATTGTTTATGACGGCTTTTAAAAGCATGATAAGACACAAATATTTTGAACTACTGTGTCGTTTGAACACAAAGAGAGACAACAAGAATCAGTGTATGAATCTCAACAATGGTGACAATCAAAAGCTTCATGCTGCAATGCATGCTGGGTACCTAGTCTCTGTGCAGTGAGTGCACTTTGACCTCACATTAGTATGAGCACACAGTGAGGGCGCTGTGAGGTTACACTTTTAGCTCACTGTTACCTCACATTGTGACCTCATCACGAGTATCCTGTGAGCTCATGGTGACATCACTGTGAGATCAAATTGTTGACTGGGTGAGTAATAATAAATGCCCAGGAGCGGATGGTTTACCTAAGGAATTTTATATAACCTTTTGGGAAGATTTAAAAGATCATCTGCTAATGATGTTCATGGAGAGTCTACGTATAGGAAAACTCCCATCTTCCTTAAGAGAAGGAGTCATCTCATTGATGTTTAAAAAAGGAGACAAACAAGATTTAAAAAATTGGCGCCCCTTGACTTTGATGCTAAAATATTGTCTAAAGCCCTTTTTTTAAGATTCAGCCTATTAAGCCCAAGTTTATTGGTAGCGATCAAACATGTGGCATTAAGGGGCGATCCTTACAAGACAATTTGGCATTGGCCAGAGATAGTTATTTGTTTGCACAAGACCGTAAACTGCCTTTGGCGGTTTTGGGACTAGATCTGGAAAAAGCCTTTGACAGTATAGATCAGGGGTGCCCAAACTCGGTCCTGGAGGGCCGGTGTCCTGCAGAGTTTAGCTCCAACCCCAATTAGGCACACCTGAACCAGCTAATCAAGCTCTTACTAGTAGTGATGGTGAAATTAAGCTTCATGAAGCATTAAGCTTGGTTCACAAAAGGGTTAATTTCTGGAGGCTTCATTTGCTCACAATACCATCTGGTGGCCAAAGAGTGTAAAACAAGCAGATATATTACAGACAGAGGTGTAAAGTCCAGGGGTCAGAAAGTAAAAGTCCTGCCATGTGTTTGTTCCACCCATGAACTCAGCAGCTGATTTCACCAGAGGAGGAACCAATACATTCCTTTCAAGTCACAAACGAGTCTCGAGTCAAATCCCAAGTCCTCAAAGAGTTAAAGTTAATGAGATAATTAAGTGTCTAATTAAATGATGATTGTGCTGAACACCTGCTGTTATTGAGAATCACAGAGGATCAGATGTTGTCGTTTTATTGGTTAAAATGATGCCACCACCATGGAGATCAGTGTTTGCTTTAGTTGGGCTCTTGACCCTTTTAGTGAAAACAAAAATTTCAAGCAATTGCAATATTGCTTCACAGCAAACATTTGAACATTACTGAATTAAAAGCTTGAAGAAGCAGATGAGCTTACACTTTCTGCTTTTGAATGAACATCATGAATGTGTTTCTCTACGGCTTATTGAGTGGCATCCAGCTATCACAGAACTGTAAAAAAGTCCTGTTAAACAAATGTCACCATAATGCTTAAAAATTGGAAGAAAGGAAGACTCTATCACTCCGGCTTTTAGACATGAACACTTATCATACGATCCTCAACAATGGTGACAATAATTATTCATGCTGCAGTGCATGAAGGGAGTTTTTACTATGGTGTTACCCAGTATGCATTGCAGCATAACATATTTTGTTGATTGTCAACATTGTTGAGATTCATATGCTGGTTCTTGATATCTGTGTGTGTCTAAATAGCACTAGACGTTTATAAACAGATTTAAAATTCAATCAATATAGCTATTGGAACAACACTTTCATTCAACCTGATTTCACAGAATTCCGTGTAATGTTCATTTAATTAAATCCGAATCTGTGGTGGTATCACAGAATCGCTGAAACTTCCGTGAAAGGCTCACAAAAGGCATCAGCCGTGGTCCACGCACGGATTCACTGGTTCAACACCAGCGCTGCATCGGACAATGTAAAAAAGAGTGACTCCGATGCAGTTATCCTTTCACTGGAGTACCTGACCCCACCCCTACCCTAAACCTACCCCAAACCTACCCCTACCCTAAACCTACCCCAAACCTACCCCTACCCTAAACCTACCCTTACCCTAAACCTACCCAGTTCTGAACAATAATGATGACGATAAATTTCCCAGTATCGCGTCTGCATATTGATGCTTAGGGTTTCTGTGCGTGGAGCTTACATTGGTATCACTTCTGTGAGCCCATCACGGAATGTTCGGCGATTCCGTGATGCCACCACAGATTCGGAGGTTAATTAAGTCCGTGAACATTACACAGAATTCTGTGAGATCACGTTGCTTTCATTGCATGCTGTAGTTTTACAGGGTTGGTTATTGAAAACCTGAACAATTATAATATAATAAGATATTAGCTGCTCACTGCAGAGTAATCATTTTTCTGCTTTATAAAAGCAATGCATTGCTACACAAAAATAGATCTGAAAGAAGAAGTCAAGGGTCAAGAGCCCAACTAAAGCAAACACTGATCTCCATGATGGTGGTATCATTTTAACCAATAAAACATCAACATCTGATCCTCTGTAATTCTCAATAACAGCAGGTGTTCATCACTAATACACAATCATCATTTAATTAGTCACTTAATTATCTCATTAACTTTAACTCTTTGAGGACTTGGGATTTGACTCGTGTGGGATTACAAATTTATTTAAATGTTTAATTTAGGTTCCAATGTAATAGTGTACAAACTGAAGAAGTTATATACATTGTATTTAGCATTTATGGTGAAGATGATGACATCAG
Organism: Onychostoma macrolepis; assembly: GCF_012432095.1. Lineage (NCBI taxonomy): Eukaryota > Metazoa > Chordata > Actinopteri > Cypriniformes > Cyprinidae > Onychostoma > Onychostoma macrolepis. The sequence goes on from NC_081155.1 coordinate 8,243,915, forward strand.
ATGAACGATTCAAGAGGTCCCTGCCAGTTCCTGTTCTCTTATTGTAAGTCTAATGAGCCAGACGACGGAGACTCTTGCCTTTTGTTTGTAATTGCTCTTGATGCCCCTGCCCCAATCTTTGGGCAGTTAGGCTGATTAGATTAGGAGTGGTTAAATGGGGCAGGATTCTATACCTGAATACCTCATTTGCATGCTTAAAGGTCGTCACCCAGGTGCTTTGTTTTCACTCCTAAGCACTGCCCCCTAAATGTATTTAAAACTACAATGTATCACTGCTTTTAGTTAGATTTTCGATGACTACAGCTACCGACAGCTTGTGTTCTCAATAAAAGAATCCTGCTGAAGATACAACCCGAAGTCTCCTGGTCTTCACTTCTGTTGTACAGGCTGATTAGATTAGGAGTGGTTAAATGGGGCAGGATTCTATACCTGAATACCTCATTTGCATGCTTAAAGGTCGTCACCCAGGTGCTTTGTTTTCACTCCTAAGCACTGCCCCCTAAATGTATTTAAAACTACAATGTATCACTGCTTTTAGTTAGATTTTCGATGACTACAGCTACCGACAGCTTGTGTTCTCAATAAAAGAATCCTGCTGAAGATACAACCCGAAGTCTCCTGGTCTTCACTTCTGAGTTACCTAAACTTTAGAAGATATAGGTTTACAACACTCGAGACTCATTTGTGACTTGAAAGGAATGACTTGGTTCCTCCTCTGGTGAAATCAGCTGCTGAGTTCATGGGTGGAATAAACATATGGCAGGACTTTTACTTTCTGACCCCTGGACTAGCCAACTCTATCTGTAATATATCTGCTTGTTTTACACTCTTTGGCCACCAGGTGGTACTGTGAGCAAATGAAGCCTCCAGAAATTAACCCTTTTGTGAATCAAGCTTAATGCTTCATGAAGCTTCATTTCACCATCACTACTAGTAAGAGCTTGATTAGCTGGTTCAGGTGTGCCTAATGGGTTTGGAGCTAAACTCTGCAGGACACCGGCCCTCCAGGACCGAGTTTGGGCACCCCTGGTATAGATCATCGCTATTTACATAGATTATGTGAGCGTTTAGGCCTTGGCCCCTCTATATGCTCATGGATTAAACTTCTTTATACAGATTGTCAAAGAAAAGTATTGGTAAATAACTATTTGTCAGACTCTTTTGAGATTTGCTCGGGTGTACGACAAGGTGGTAGCTTGTCCCAATTGCTATTTATTTTAGCGGTCGAGCCACTAGCTTCTGATAATAACTCCATTAAGGAAACTTTGCAAATCTGTGAAAAATTTACTCTAGCTACCAATGCGAAAATTAATAGAAAAAAGACTGTATTCCTTTTGGAAAGAACCCAAATTAAATTTGGCCTTTAAAGATCAGGTAGAATCCATTAAGATTTTAGGGCTTTTGATTGGTAACAATATGGAGAAAATTAATTGGGATCAGAGGCTTGATAAAATTAAATGGAAAGTAAAACAGTGGGAGGATCAAGATCTTACTTTGAGAGGGAAAGTGTTAGTAATAAATGCCGAAATTTTAGCTTCTCTCACCTTTCTAGCCGCAACTTTGCCAGCACCAGTTAGTTTTATAAGATCAGTTAAAAAAGTCTTGTTTGGTTTCCTTTGGGGTTCCAAACACGAAAGAATGAGAAGAGAAATATTGTATAAATCAGTAGTTAAGGGTGGGCTAGCAGTTCCAGAAATAAGTATTAAATTGGAATCAATGTTTTTGACTCCTATTCTGAAAGCTTGTCTAAGTAAGAATGAAGAAACTTTGTGGCATTGTTTTGCTAAGCTTTGGGGGGCCAACAGGTAGCCAATGCTTGGAGGATCAGACGTCCACAAAATACACCTCATGCTGATTTTAGACCAAAGATATATGAAAAGGTGTTACTTTTCTTAAGAAAAGTTAAAGTGTCAGATATCCCTATCGAGAAAGTAAATCGAGTGAATGTGCAAAATATGTTATACCCAGAATTACAGAGAATATCTCAGGTGGGAAAGCTTATTATTCAAATATCAACAGTGTTTCTCAGAAATCATGTTGAACCTGCTGTAAGCTGGAATAGAAGGTATTTTAACACTGAAAAAGTTACAAACTTCAGCTTGAAGTAATCTCATAATTACTGTTGAGGAAATGGAAATTTGACATACAATTATATACAAGCAACTTGCTGTTTGTTTTTGATTTGTTGTGTAAAGGAAACTCTTTACCTGATGCTTTTGAACCCAACCCATTCATAGTTTGTGCATGATTTTGCCAAATGCCTATAGATCTAGATATAACTTTTTCTATTAATATACAAGTATGTGTACCTACCATATGCTAGTGATGGCGAGATGAAGCTTCATGAAGCTTTAAGCTTTTCAGCCAAGTGGTACACAAAAGGGTTAATTTCTGGAGGCTTCATTTGCTCACAATACTATCTGGTGGCCAAAGACTGTAAAACAAGCAGATATATTACAGACAGAGGTGGATAGTCCAATATTATCTGTCTGCAATACCGGAGGCTGCACTTTCAGGACCACAGTTGCAGGACCACACTTCTAGGACCCTAGTTTTTTGTGACAGCGCCACCTACCGAGCCGAAGAACCGCAGTCCCAGGAACGCATTTCCAGGACCCTAGTTTTGGAGGACTGAAAAAAGTGCCACTAAGGCAGTATTTCCACCCAGTTTTAACTACATTAGAATTTTAGAGTTTTTTAAAAGTTTTATTACACCCAAATACTACTTTCTTTATTGCAATTAAACCGGGTTCCTAGGAATGTTGAGTAATTATTGGGTCTAAGTAGCATAATATAATAACTCAAGTAAAATAAACAAGGAATCATGGTATAGTCAAGGATGACTCTGGGGGTAGATTTAAAGATTGTGTATATTTTATAAAATAATATATTGCAACAGTTGAACTTGAACACACACAAAAACAAATTTGTTCATGATGTGAACCACATAGAAAGAACTTCATGGACGACGTCTTCACTGACTCCTAAGAGAGAGAAAGAGAGAGAAGTGAATGAAATTAGGAACATTTAGTTGAACATGTTCTACTCTCTAATTTTAAATTTCATATTTAAAAGATCTTAGTTACCACAGAGCACACACACATATACGATCAAAAAATAATTATATCAATCTTCATACCAATTGATGTTCATAATACTATTATTGCATACTGTTTAAAGATTTGGAAAAATTTTATTTTGATGTTGTGGGAACAAAGTTTCTTGAAACATTCATGTCAATAAAGCCCATCTGAACTGAGAAAAAAAATAATAGAGAGAGATGCAAGAAATCTCAATAGAAATAACATATTATTGACATGACTTTAAATATTTAAAGCACACGTTGTGATGTATGCAGCAGCACTACCCACCACCTGGATGCTCTCCCCTCTTTTCTCAGTTGTTTCTCTATCACCCTATTCAATTCTTCCACTTCACTGAAATAGTAAATGGAGAACATAATCACTGCTATGTTAACAGAAATACTGTTAACGCTTAAAAAAAGGATACATTGGACATTGTGTAAAAACAATTCCAATACTTGACCAATTTATTTATTTATCTTTTATCATACTATTGCCTGCCCTGATCTGTGCCCTTGAAAACACTTCATATAGAGTACAGTACACAGTAAATGACACGATCTAATACGTGGTGTTTTAACAGTCAATTATTATGATGGCCTCTCTGTTATGTCTGACTATTAAAATGTCATATGTCTCAACCAACATTATAAAACCATGTCAAAATGAAGAGACGTACTCATAACATGTATTGTGAGGTAACGTTAAACAGGCTGAATGACCACGTGACAGTTAAAACATTAAGATTATTTTAACTTAATTAAAATGGAAAAACAATGAGTAATTAACAAGTTTTCACAACGAACATGCTACAGTTTATTGTGCTGCCAGTAATTCAACACAGGCTTATCATGCTAACAATTCATTTTACAGCATTAGAGGCTAATATATGATGGCTATGCATTCAAGACTATTTAGCAAATCACGATCACTTCGGCTACGTTAACTTTCCAATGAAATGCATCACAATTGTTTTTAATGTTAAACAAATAAAAATTTATTCACATTTGATACTCACACTGTGACTGCCATCCATCTTCGCTGGTCCTCTAATTCGGTAGGTGGCGCTGTCACTAAAAACCTAGGGTCCTAGAAATGCGGTCCTAGGACTGCGGTCCTGAAAATGCAGCCTCCGGTTTTGCAGGCAGATGCTACTCGGATAGTCCCACGTACTCCAGAGTGCAATCTGGACGATTGGGGCATCCATTGGTTTAACACAGCAAATCTTATTGGTGTAGACCCGAGCATGCGCATTCCTTTGTGTACGATTTTGTAATTGATTTGGCCATATTATTATCACAGGCCTATCTTAATTATTATCTGTTTAGTAACCATGGTAATTTTAGTCAGATGAAGTAATTGTTTACAAATAAACTCTTGATGATGGGCACCTCCGGGTTCTTCAGGCTGAATAGCCTTTCATTCATATTTCCTTGAGGATCTGCAGGCCGCGGATCAGCACTAAATTGGGATTTTATACACAAATGATGATAATTTACTGTATTTTAGAGATGGACAAACACGAACATAAGCGGCTGATTTTACGTTTTAAAGCACAACCGTTTTTTGTTGTTTAAAGAGATGAGTTATAGCCAAAGTTGCTCAATGCGTCACAAACTTGTAGGTTATAAAGTGCTAATAAAATGTTTCCATGGCAAGCTCAATGTTTCCTACTTTATATCTTAATAAAATATTTGAGCCTATATTGATTCTCTTACAGCTTTTAAAGGTTCCTATCTTATAGTAAATAAGTGTCCGTGACATCAGATATTAAAAATCCAATTATTTATGTATCCATAACCTCATTCTGTGTGTCTGTGTGCGTGCGTGCGTGCATGCTCGCTCTAATCTGTGTACGGGATGAATTTAGATTCAGTTATTAGCACTCGAACATTGTACTCATATAGACCTGCATAACTATCGAATATTAAATCACTCAAGAGCTGTAAATCTGTGCAATAGGCACGTGAGCACTTTTAATGAGTAAAATAGACCTTTTGTGATTCATATTTTTTTATTTATTAAAGACTATAATAACTACTAAAAATCTAAAATCAGTATGCCTAATATAGTACAGTGATTCCTGGTTCTTTTTAAAGGATTGAGCTACACTGTAAAAAATTGCTGTAAAATTTACAGTAACTTACTGGCAATTTTGGTTGCCAGTAAGACTGTAAATTTACAAGAGTACTGTAAATCAATAATTACAATTGTACTGTAAAAACACAGCAAACTCTTGCATGCTGTAAAATTGTTGTGATGGTGTAAACGTTTGGTAAACTTATTTCATTTGATTCTACTAAGAAGGAACATTTCTTAATATAAAACCGCAAACACTTAATTTGTAATAACAAAGTTACTAAAAACATGACTTTAACTCAAATCGTTGCAGTTTATCATTAGCTATATAGCACACATGCATGTGGTAAAGCACTTAACAAAGAGATCATCACTGTATCAGCAGCTCTACAGTTACTGTCTTTAAATAAAGCAGCAGAACATCAGTGTTTGTGGCTCATCATTGACTGAAGCACAGACTCTACTCTAAAATTTTTACATTTAACACTTAATTTAACACATAATTTAAAAAAAAATTGTGAATGTCTGTAGGATAAGTGCAAATTCCTGTATAAAAGCTATGCAGCTAATCAGGTATCTGTATGCTATGCTAGTACATAAGCTAACTAATACAGACATTAATTATAATTGTAACGTAGTTTAAACTGCATTTATCATAACATAATTTTGTAGGAATTGTAATCAGGCTCTGAAGAGAGTACCTATTAAAAGTAATTTGAGCCAATGGTATCGCTCGGGGTCCTAATGGGACCGGATTTCGAGGGGGGACTCGATTTTTCACCACACAACGGCAAACACGAGCGGATGGTGGCGAACCCTTATGATGTCATCAAATTGTGCGACACAGGCGCAATGGACAGGGACCCGGTCAAACCATGTCCTGTATTTGGGGGTATCAGAGTTCTAACCTACAAAAGGAGGTATATTGTATTATTGATGTTGGTTTTATTATGGTTATATTTAATACAATGTGTTTGTATAATGTTAGTTTCTTTTCAAGGTTATATTATTGTGAAGTAGCTTAATGTAGAAGACAATGTACCTGTTAAAACATACCTTTTTATGGTGTGCCCAAAAAGGGGGCAGAGTCTGGCCTTTATAAGCCTCACCCAGACTCCAGTTGGGGGCTTGTTCATCAAAGCAAGCGTGCTACTGCGGTGCCGTGAGCTGGAAAACCTATTTGGTATAGTGTGGATACTTTTATATATATTTGGATACTTATGTATCTTTGATTTATTTTGTTTATTTTTTATTTATTTTTTAATTTTTTAATTAATTAATTTATTTTTTTGTTGGGACTGTTCACTTGTAAATGAAGCTGTTCACTTGTAAATATTATCCACGGTTGGACTATTGGAATTTCGGTGCACCTTTAAATATGGTGATGTTTATTTAATGGTGCACCGAAAGTCCAATAGTCCAACCATGGATAATATTTGCAAGTGAACAGCTTAATTTGCCCATCCTACTAAAGAGTATATAAATATATATATATATATATATATATATATATATATATATATATATATATATATATATATATATTGCAGAACTACATAATACATACATAGTTCATAAACATACATAATAACATATAACATAATAGGCTATAAACAGTACTAATGGTATTAGTTTATCATATGTTAGTCTTTGTATTTTTATGCCATGATTCTCTGCACAGTTCTGAAAACAAAAATTAGACAACCAAACAATGTAATTTCCTTGAGTTTCTGACTATTTTTTTTTAATTTAATGTTATAAATGAGTCAGTGTATAAATGTCTAAAATGTTATAAATGAATCTATTTAAAAATATGTATTGAATTAAATAATTAATTAGGCTAGCCTATGTAAAAAAATCATTTGAAAAAATAAATGAAGACTTGTTTCGTGCAGAGTTTTTGAACGAATCTCTTGAATGATTCAGGCATCAAATGCATTTAACAGTTACTGTTTGCCACCTACTGGCATAATGTAACAATCTTTTTTTTTTCTTTTAAAGCATATCTTTAGTTCCAAAGATTAATTAGGCTACTCGTTTTGATTGCGGCTGCCGCAACATCAGAGTCTATATCCAGATTAAAACTTTAATCCCACTACTTTTGTTATTATTTAATGTTTGCAACAGAAATGTAGCCTGCTATAAAAAATATGGAAGCCCGTTTCCGCCACCTTGAGAAAAAATATAATTCTGTAAGTCATGATAATAAGATACTTTCTCATAATTATGACTTAGTTTCTCATTATATTGAGACACTTTCTCGTAATAATGACTTATTTTCTCAAAATAATGACTTATTTTCTCATAATAGTGACGTAGTTTCTCGTAATAATGAGAACATTTCTCGTAATAATGACTTATTTTCTCATAATAATGACACGCTATCGACATCTGTTGGTCAAAGCCATGCAGGAACACCGCAAACATTGCTTTGTTCTGTAATCTAATGTGTATAATCTGTCATTAAATAATGATTTCAGATACATTATCTGCATGTAGTCTTGTTAATTTGTAGCACTTACCAAGTTACTTTGCCAGATAGTTATGGCTTCAAACATTCCAGACTGATATTTAATTCAGTTAAGAAATCCAGGCATTTTATGAAGAAGTGAAAGTCATTACACATATAAACTTAATTAGATGTTTATTTCGATTATTTATTATTAGCTGTCCCTTTCTTGCATCACATACACACAATGTTCATAGCCATCTCATTTGGAAAGCACAACCCAGATAGCAAACGTACGTCTGCAAGATGTCTGTTAAAGATCTCTTGATCTGGAAAACATCTGCTGTCTACAAACGTCTGACAGACGTCTTTCAAATGTCAGTTTTACATACATTCTAAATCATAAACATCTCAAAGACATCTAATAGACATCTATTTGACACCTAAAAGAAAACGTCCTATAGACGTATTGCAGATGAGCAAACACCCTAAAAAATACGTCTTGCAGATGTAAATGCAGATGTCAAATAGATGTCTCTGAGATGTACGTGTGCTATCAGGGAAAGCATCATTGTTTGTTACCACAGCAACCGCTTGGTCTTCAGCATCCCACTTCTTGCAGGACAAACGCTTATCGTGAAATATGCTTAACGTGGCTTGAAGTACAAAGATAGATTGAATCAAATTCAGTACACAACTTAATGATCATGAATACTGTATACAGGCATTCAGGTGGACCCAAAATATGAATGCAATGCAAAACAGCAAGGCTTATGCATTTTCTATAACGGTTTTCTATAGGAAAACGCTAACATGCAACTTTGGACTTTGTGTTCAAATTCTGGGCTCTTATGGCTTGCCTGTATGCATGATCAATAATATTGTATCCTGAATTAGTCATTGTACTTTAAGCCGCATTAAGCATTTTTCACGTTCACATCTGCAAGAAGTGGTGTGGGACACTGAAGACCAAGCGGTTGCCGTGGTAACGAACAACTATGCTTTGTGCTAACAAAATGAGATTGGGCTACTGTATAAACATTGTGGGCCTATGCATGTGATGCATGAAGGTGACAGCTAATAAAACTAACAAATCATCGAAATGAACATCTATTCATTAAGTGTAAATATGTAATGGCTATGGCTTTCATTTCTTCATAAAATGTGTGTGATTTTTGTTGGAATATTCCTCTATATCTGTTTGAAGCCATGAACTATTGTCTGGCAGAGTGACTTGTTGGTACGGTAAATTCTACAAATTAACAAAAGACTACATGCAGATAATTTATCTGATATCATTATTTAACGACAGATTATACACTTTAGAATACAGAACAAAGCAATGTTTGTGGTGTTCCTGCATGGCTTTGACCAACAGATATCGCTAGCGTGCCGTCACTCATGCATTGCGCATGCGTGGATTAAGTCATTATTACGAGAAAGTTTCTCATTATTACGAGAAAATAAGTCAATATTATGAGAAAATAAGTCATTATTACAAGAAAATAAGTCATTATTATGAGAAAATAAGTCATTATTACGAGAAAGTTTCCGATTATTACGAGAAACTATGACATTATTATGAGAAAGTTTCTCATTACAAGAAAATAAATCAGTGTTATGAGAAAATAAGTCATTATTATGAGAAAAAAAGTTATAATTACGAAAAATGTTCTCATTATTACGAGAAACTAACCCAGTCAACAATTTGATCTCACAGTGATCTCACCATGATCTCCCAGGATACTCGTGATGAGGTCACAGTGTGAGGTAACAGTGAGCTAAAAGTGTAACCTCACAACGCCCTCACTGTGAGCTCATACCATGGTCACAATGTAAGGTCAAAGTGCACTCACTGCACAGAGACTAGATACCCAGCATGCATTGCAGCATGAAGCTTTTGATTGACACCATTGTTGAGATTCATACACCGATTCTTGATGTCTCTCTTTGTTTTTAAATGACACCGTAGTTCGAAATGTTTGTGTCTTATCATGCTTTTAAAATCATTCATAAATTATTACACTGATTGACCCTGTACTGTATAATCAAAAAGCTGTTATAATTAAAACGTTCAGATTAATAACACTTCACAAAGACTGCACACTGAACCTAGGTGATGATTTTGTAGTTATCAACAACAACAAACCAATATCACCTGGCTGCAATCTCTTTTTGGTATTCCTTGCCATAGCAAATGTGCTTTACAAACATAGTTACAACAGCCAAAAAAAAAAAAAATGTAATTTTGTAAAGTCAAGGGTCAAGAGCCCAACTAACACAAACACTAATCACTTTGATGGTAACATCAAACTAAACAATAAAACATCTTATTCTCAATAAGCGCTTTTGTAGATGTCAGAAATAAATTCAGTCTGGTTAGTAATGAGTGGAGCATGTGATGCTGTTTATGGAGTTGTTTAATCTTTCTCTGCTGAGATCTTCAGATATTTAATGTATTCAGTTGATTTCATCTAAGGCTGTGTCTGGAAGTCAGTTATATGTTTGGAGAAGGTTCTTAGAAATATGTTAGCTGGGCGTGCACTCATGAGCTCATCATGTGAGAGCACTGTGATATCACTGTGATAGTCAAAAAACTCATAAATCCAAGGCACTCGAATAGTGTGAAAAAATTAAAAAGCCTTTATTCACATCGTTGTTATAGTGTTGAGAAACAGGAAGTAGAATGCCCCCCCGGCGACTGATATTTGAACTGGCTACTCTCAACCTGCTCAACATTTTGAATTCACATTGAATTCACATATTACTCACACTGTGAGGATTAACACCAACACGTCAAGGGTCAAGAGCCCAGAGCCCAGAGCCCAACAAAAGGAAACACTGGTCTCTTTGATGGTGATTTCAAACAAAACAATAAAGCATCTAAACCTCTGTTAATTCTCAATAAGAGCTTCTCTAGAAGTCTGACAGAAATAAAGTCAATCTGGTCAGTCTGATGCTGTTTAATCAGATCTTGAGAGATTTAATGTCTTCTTTTTTTTCAGTTGATTTCATCTTCAGCTGTGGCTGAAGTCAGTTGTAGTTCTTGTGTTTCTCTTTCCTTCGGTGATTCTTCTTGATAACAGCAGGTGTTCATCATTAATGATCAATCATCACATAATTATCTCCTTAACTCCAGCACTGCTTCAATTCTACTTGAACACTCTGTAGTGTGGAAACACATGAACACTGGCGCAAATTACACCAAATCATTTTTTTAAGTGTACTATAAAGTAAAACTGTATTTTTTGTATGTTGGATCACATTTAAGAATTATCATAAAATTATCAAAATATGTGTAATAAGCATTTTCCTAGAAATAAAAATGGTCTGTTCACTTCTGTCACTATGTTTTTGTTACTGTTTCTTGAGGATCTGTTATTTTATAAATAAATAAAACCCTGTTATAAATAAAATATTGATTGATTTGTCCTTTCACTGTCTTTGTCTATCAATAAACATATAATATAACTATATAATAAAAAATACAAGCCTAAAATTACAAAGCACTTATAGTTTGTTCATTTTTACTCCAATTTTGACTTTGCTGGTATAATTGTTTTTCCTAGGCAGACTTGACATATTGGTCTAATTTTTGTATAAGACGATTGGTCAAAAAGGACACAATGACTGGCACAAAAATAAACAATAAAAAAACAATTCAAGAGTGTGTTCACAGTGTTAATGTCTAAAGTGTCATATGTTACAAAAGTATAGTCAGTAACACTACAGTCTAATCTAAAAGGTTAACTCAAAAGACATAAATACAACAAGGTATTGTATTTTATGAAGATTAGACTAAAAAAAAAAAAAAATTAAATTAAAACATAACCAACTCTTTATTATCTTTATTACTACATTCAGTATTATGGAAAAGAACCATCATGACAGAAATTAAAAGCAATAATTTGAGACCAGAAATGCATCACATAACTGTACGATTAAATAATAATAATAATAATAATAATAATAATGACTATGCGCCCATTTGTAAGGAAGGTTGTAAATTAACTAATTTCTCTGCCCAAAGCTGTCACGTCACGTGACAAAAGAACGAACGACTCAAACCCGATGACTCGGGAGGTGAACGAATCAATTCTCTTTCCGGCTCTGACTGCATAGGTTAGTGTATGAGGCTGTCACGTGATGAACGAATGACTCAAACCCGAAGACTCGAAACAGGTGAACTAATTCCATTACAGAACCTATAGGATGTTGCGCATGCGCGACTGAACGAATCACTCCCTGAGACGACTCGTTCTTCCCGAGTCACATTAAAGATTTGTTCAAAAAGAACGAATCGTTCAAGAACGACCCATCACTAGTTGACTGTGCTGTCTTCTACCGCTGAGACTGGCTGGACGTCCCTCACAATCATTTCTCCTATGCCTTTTGTAATTGCCCATGCTCTCTGAGAGTCATTGTGGGATTACAAATTTATTTAAATGTTTAATTTAGATTCCAATGTAATAATATACAAACTGAAGAAGTTATATACATTGTGTTTAGCATTTATGGTGAAGATGATGACATCAGATGAACGATTCTGTTTAACAAAGTTTGTAGCACGAGGTCCCTGCCAGTTCCTGTTCTCTTATTGTAAGTGAAATGAGCCAGACGACGGAGACTCTTGCCTTTTGTTTGTAATGGCTCTTGGGGTCCCTGCCCCAATCTTTGGGCAGTTAGGCTGATTAGATTAGGAGTGGTTAAATGGGGCAAGATGCTATACCTGAATACTTCATTTGCATGCTTTAAGGTCGTCACCCAGGTGCTTTGCTTCCATTCCTAAGCACTGCCCCCTAAATGTATTTAAACTACAATGTATCACTGCTTTAGTTAGACTTGGATGACTACAGCGACGCACAGCGAGTTCTCAATAAAGAGGAACTTCTGGATGAAAGATATCCCAACGTCTTCTGGTCTCTGCTTCGTAGAAGATAAAAGTTCACAACAGATGGTGCCGTGACCCGGATAGAGTTCCAGCTTCCTCACCTGAATCCAGATTGAAAACTTCAAGCTCAATCAAAGATCGGCTTCCAGACTGCATCTTTTGGAATCCAGCGAAAACTTCAAGCTGAACAAAGATTTCCAGACTGAATTTTTCTTTCAACCAAGGTTGTGGTGAGTGCTGTCTCTAATCCAAAAGAACCTTTAAGACCAGTACAAATTTGTTATCCTCTGCGCCGTCAGAGAAGAGTTAACAGACAGCTGTAGGGTTTGGTTAGCTAAGTTATCCTCTAAAAATGTCCTTTTAGAGATGAAGGTTATCCTCTGTCCAGGCAGGGAAGATTAGCATCACGTGCTAATAGTGTGTTATCCTCTGTTTTCAGGCAGGGAAGTTTAGCATCACGTGCTAAAATTGGTTATCCTCTGTGTAGGCAGGGAAGATTGGCATTTACGTGCTAGTTAAAATTTGGTTTATCCTCTTTTCACAGAGAAGGTTAGTAGTTCATGCTAATAATTTTGGTTTTATCCTCTGTTCTTGTAGGCAGGGAAGTTAAGTGTGAAGTGTTGGTAATTTGGAAAGTTAACAATAGTTAAGCTGTGTTAACAAATGTACCCTCTGTTGATCAGAGAAGTTTTAGTGTTTGTTTGTGTGGTACAGAAGAAACGTACAAAATGGTTAGAAGGAATGCTAGGCTGATTCAAACAACAGAAAAGGATGGTCTTGCGACTCCATTGTGGTCAGATAGTGAATTCAAAACACTGTTAGGGGAACAAATGAACCTAATAATCACTGAGAAAGTTAGAAAAGAACTAACGCAGAAATATGAGATCCATCCAGATAAGACTTGGTCTCTAGATGAGTGTAAAAAGGTATTAGGAGCATTTGTTCGCAAGAACAATGTGAAAGGCATTATCTGCTGCCACAGAGAATTTGGTTTAGCACTAGCTACACAACAATCTCAGCGTAACTCAGAGCTAGAGAAACAGAACAATGAGCTTCAAGCTAGAGTATCCTCTTTGACTAAGAAATTGAACCGCAACAAAGCTTCAGAAAAAACTGATGTGGAAGAAGTTAGTCAACCGGATAACAATTATCCTGATTTACAAGCTTTCTTTGAAAGAGATGTAGCTCTCCAATCAGTAATTGATGTGCCTGTAGATTCAGTGAAGGTATGTGGCGTTAGATCTCAGGGAATTGAGGGAATTGAAAGTGTTGCTCCCAACTCTTCTGTTGTCCAAGTACAAACTGTGGCCAAAGCGCTACACTGTAAAAAATTGTGCCGTTAAATAACAGTAATGTACTGGCAGCAGAGTTGCCAGTAATGTACTGTTAATTTACAGCCCTCTACTGTTAATTTACAGCCCTTATTTTTTACAGCATGTTACTGTTATTCTACCATGGAAATTAACTCTGCTCCAATTGGTTCAAACAGTTCGAGTTTAAAATATTGGTATTCATATGGCGTTAGTATTGTGAACTTACATCACTTGAGTCCACTGAAAATAAATATTTCTCAGTATAAAACTGCAAACACCTTAAATAACTAAAAACATGTCTTTAGCTCAAATCGTTGCAGCTCATCATCCGCTATAATACACATGCATGTATTGAAGTACTTTAAACAACCATCGCTGCTTAAGCAACTGCACAGTTATTGACTTTAAAAAAAACAAAGCAGCAGAACATCAGTGTTTGTGGCTCATCATTGACTGAAACACAGGCTCTACAGTTCAGCACAATGGTGACCCACAAAACAACATTAAACTAACAGATCTCTCTTGTACAAAAACACATTAAAACAGTTCAGTTTAATATTTACTCTCCTTATCCGTTCATGACTTTGCATAACTGTTTTCTGTGGACCTTCACTAATATTTCAGTAAAAATAACTTTTTTTGTTTGGTTAATCTGACTGTTACATTTTACAGTGAATTGCTGTTTTTTTCCTTGAAATAACGGTAATCTACTGGCAGCACGGTTGCCAGTAAGTAACTGTTTTTCTACAGTTTGTTGCCGTAAATTAATTACAGTTTATTGCTGTTAAATTACATTTCATGCTGTTTTTTTTCTTCTTACATCTTTAACCCTTTAAACCCCACAACAAAATCCTCAGTTTTAAATGAACACTTATAATGTGTGCACACTACAGAGTGTTAGAGTAACACTGAATCAGTGCTGAAGTTAATGAGATAATTCTGTGATTAATTAAGTGATGATTGTGCATTAGTGATGAACAGATGCTGTTAACAAGCAGAATCACTGAATTAAAGAGAAACACAAGAACTACAACTGACTTCAGCCACAGCCTTAGATTAAACCTCTCAAGATCTGATTAAACAGCTCCTAAATCAGCATTACTTCACAAATTACTAACCAGACTGATGATATTTCTGTCAGACGTTCACAGAAATGCAAGTTGTTGTTGGTTTTTTTAACTGCCATGATGGAGATCATTGTTAGCTTTAGTTGGGCTCTTGAACCTTGACTTTTTAACATCAGCTTATCATTGGCTGTTGTAAACATGTGTTTTAAAGCACAGTTGTTATGGCAAAAAGAACCAAAGCAAAATCTGTAATATTGTTAGTTGTGTTTTGTTAATGACCGAACCATCATCAAGCATTATATATTTTTTTCTTCAGTGTCTCTTCTGTTATCAAAGTGATGTAATAACAGCCTGCTCATTCTTTTGCTCTAGCTTACGTACGATTGTTAAAAACATTACTGACAATTTAAAAAAAAAAAAAAAAAAGCTCTAAAGTGCTATGAAACACACACCTGAAGAATCAGCGTATGAATATCAACAGTGGTGACAATCAACCAAAATAAATAAACAGATCAACTCTGAACATCACAAAACATGCTAATATAACTCAACACAAAAAACAAAAGCAATTATAATATAAAAAATTAGAGAAAATAAGAGGACAATTCAGTGGCATAATTTATTCATGTTGCAATGCATGCTGGGAGTCATGGGTGAGTTTTGTACTGTGCTGGTACCCAGCATGCATTGCAGCATGAAGATTTTGACTCACCATTGTTGAGATTCATATGCTGATTCTTGATGTCTGTAAGGGTCTTAACTATGCCGTAGTACTGAAGGTTTTGTGTATTAGATGTTTTACAATTTTTCATAATCGATTGTTTTGTTGTGTCATAGCACATATCAGAACATGAAACTAACAAAAAAAAAAAGCCACACTTCATTAAAGACTAGTGGCTTCTCTGAATAAGGTCAGAGAAGCAGGCTGCTTCATGATGATTACAACACAAACACATTTACTTGCATTTTTTTTTTTTTTTTTGGTTTTTGTTGTTATAACATATGCTTTCTACTAACACAATTATAACAACCAAAAAAAAAATCTAACGTTAAAAAGTCAAGGCTCAAGAGCCCAACTAAAGCAAACGCTGATCGCCATAATGGTGAGGTCACACAAAACATTTTCAATAAAGTATCTAAATGTCTATTAATTCTCAAGTAATTTTATAGATATGTGGCAGAAATAAAGTCAAACTGTAATGCTGTTTGTGGAGTTGTTTAATCATCCTCTGCTGTTGTATTTCAGTTGATTTCATCTAAGGCTGTGTCTGAAGTCAGTTGTAGTTTCATTTTTCTCTTTTCTCCAGTGAATCTGCTTGTTCGCAGCAGCTGTTCATCATTGGCTGAATTCACTCATTAGTGTTCATTCTCTCTGTCAGGTGGACTATATTAGTAAACTCATGTAGGGAATAGTGAATGAGAGTGTAGGGTGTGATTTAAAACACAGCCTCTGAGTGTCGACTCTGAGCGCTGTTACTTCACAGGACTGCAGAAGGATACTTTCTCGAAAACAACAAATATTACCCAGAATTCAATATTTTTTTACTGAATTTTACTGTTGTAATGAAAAAACAGGATGTTACTGTCAGAATATGGCCGTTTTTTTACAGCAATTTTTTACAGTGTAGGACCTAAAGATATAGAGAGGCTATCCCAGAGCTTACCCTCAGCACGCACAGATTTTTCTGAATTTAGAAGAGCATTGATCAACAAAATGCGTCTCTACGACATGTCGTTAGCAGAAGTCACACAGCTGATGTCACAAATTCTAACTGAATCTGAATTCAACAGTTTTGAGTCTGCTGTTACTTCTGAACTACAACATGCCAGTAAAGGTGATTTGAGAGAAGGTGTTTTGAAAATTCTAAAGAATATCATAGGACCCAAGATAGACTGGTCCAGAATCACTAACTGTGTGCAAAGGAAAGAAGAAACTGTGAGTGAATACACTGAAAGGTTTTGTCAGTCAGCTGTAACTTACAGTGGAATAGTGGATGATTCTGAAAGTGTGCTTGATGACAAAGGACCACTAGTTCGAACATGGTTTGATGGCCTTTTATCAGAATACAGATCAGCTTTGCCGTTCTTAGATCTAACATGGTCCACTGGAAGCTTGCAAAACAGCTTGGACAGGTTAGCTACTTGGGAAAGAGACTCTGATGTTAAAGCCAGAGTAAAGATTGCAGCAGCGTCCTTTAAGGTTAACACTGAGAACCGACAGAAACGTAAATGTCCTAAGAAGGAGAGCAGTTGTCATTACTGTGGTAAACCTGGACACTGGATGAAAGAGTGTAGGAAAAGCAAAAAGACATTAGGAGAAATTAACAGCTTTACTCAGCTCCTACTCAGTCTACTTGGTACTCTGAAGCAGCCCCTCCCCGCTTCACCGAACTGTTGGAGCAGTTTGCTCAGGTGTTAACTGTTAAGGCTGTGAGTGCTTAATTCCCCAGTAATGTACAACAAAGCTGAAAGATTCTTTGTAAATAAAACTACAGGAAGGTTACTGTCACTTCCTTCCATTGAGAGAATGCTAGTTAAGTACACTCACAGCCTTCAAAGCTATACTACAGCACACTCCAGTCACTCACCTATCCTCTCTGGGTTATGATGTTTGTTATGACTGATGTTCCATTAGAGGATGGAGATGTCACACACTAAAGTTTGCACACCACCTACAGGGATAGGACAGGACACATGGACCAGTGAGGAGCCCCAGGGAAGAACCGGATGCAACAGGCTTCGGGGGCCAACCCTGTGGTGAACACACCCTCATAGGCCTTCCCCATCCACTAGTCCACCCTCACCTCACTGTTCTTTAGGTGTCACAGGAATTAAGAAATAGGGAAAGAAGGAACAACAATAGCAGACGCAGATTGAACAGAGGATACAACCCTAATGTTTGTAGTCTTTAGAACAAATACTGCTGTCTTTTGTTTTCTTTCTTCCTCTGTGCAGATACCACTTGATGGCTGTCCTGAGACCCATATGCGCCAAACCCCTCACCTGTGCATGATGCCAACAACAAGACCCACTACCGAGCCAACTGTCACGGAAGACAGAACAAAGAAATAAAATACACAACGCAGAGAATCACATACGAGAACTTCAGTCATCCAGCAACATGATCAAGACATTCTTGATCTTTCAGCAAAATTACACCTGATGGCTGAAGATAATTCTTCATGGTTCGGAAACCTGTTAGTATCAAGTGTTTCATGCAACAAATGACTCACGCCCATCACGAGAAATGACAGTTCCAACCAGAAAAGACTATTAAGAACTTCACGGAGCTGCATGTTTGTTTCTGTGTCAGCATGCAGTTCGTCCCTACAGACAATCAACACAGAACAAGTGCTATGTGCCTGTAACGATCACATGTTACAAGAATGAACTTTTAAGTGTCTAAATTTGTATTTTGTGAGAGTTATTAGAACTCTCAAAGGGGGAATTGTGGGATTACAAATTTATTTAAATGTTTAATTTAGATTCCAATGTAATAATATACAAACTGAAGAAGTTATATACATTGTGTTTAGCATTTATGGTGAAGATGATGACATCAGATGAACGATTCTGTTTAACAAAGTTTGTAGCACGAGGTCCCTGCCAGTTCCTGTTCTCTTATTGTAAGTGAAATGAGCCAGACGACGGAGACTCTTGCCTTTTGTTTGTAATGGCTCTTGGGGCCCCTGCCCCAATCTTTGGGCAGTTAGGCTGATTAGATTAGGAGTGGTTAAATGGGGCAAGATGCTATACCTGAATACTTCATTTGCATGCTTTAAGCTCGTCACCCAGGTGCTTTGCTTCCATTCCTAAGCACTGCCCCCTAAATGTATTTAAACTACAATGTATCACTGCTTTAGTTAGACTTGGATGACTACAGCGACGCGCAGCAAGTTCTCAATAAAGAGGAACTTCTGGATGAAAGATATCCCAACGTCTCCTGGTCTCTGCTTCGTAGAAGATAAAAGTTCACAACATCATGTATGAAATATAATATAATATATAGTTATATGTAAGTTCTTAAAGCTGTGTTACAGGCAGTAAGAATTTATAACGATAGTAAATCTCTCCCAGCTATTAAGTTTTAACCTCTTAACTGTCACCGTCCACCCTGTGGGACGCCTACCTTTACTTCACTATTTTACAATTAAATCCTAATCTAATCATGACAAACTATATATCGTTGGAAAGGTCTAAGACTCCTAAATAGGTATTTTACCACTTTTTCTGTTAAAAAATTATGTAGGAAAAGTAATAGATTAATTTATGACCAGAGGTGTCAAATCCAGGGTCAGAAAGTAAAAGTCCTGCCATGTGTTTATTCCACCCATGAACTCAGCAGCTGATTTCACCAGAGGAGGAACCAACTCATTCCTTTCAAGTCACAAGCAAGTTTCGAGTCAAATCCCAAGACCTCAACGAGTTGAGGTAATTAAGAGATAATTGAGAGACTAATTAAATGTTGATTGTGCATTAGTGATGAACACCTGCTGTTATTGAGAATTACAGAGGATCAGATGTTGATGTTTTATTGGTTAAAATGATGCCACCATCATGGAGATCAGTGTTTGCTTTAGTTGGGCTCTTGACCTTTTAGTAACTGAGAATGGATTGCTTTTAAGCAACTGCAATATTGCTTCACAACAAACATTTGCACATTGCTGAATTAAAAGTTTGAGGAAGCAGATGAGCTTACACTTTTGGCTTTTATGTCACTTGAATGAACATCGTGAAGGTGTCTCTCTTTGGTTTATTTACTGACGATCAGCTGTTACAGAACTGCAGGAATTTACTATTAAACAAATGCCATCGTAATATTAAATATTGGAAAAAATTAAGAATTATATTGCTCAGGCTTTTAGACATGAACCCTTATCATACGATCCTCAACAGTGGTGACAATAATTATTCATACTGTGGTGTTACCCAGCATGCATTGCAGCATGAAGCATTTTGTTGATTGTCACCATTGTTGAGATTCATACGCTGGTTCTTGATGTCTGTGTGTGTCTGAGTAGGACTGGAGTTTAAATATTTAAATGCATTAGATTTAAAATTCTTTCTCTATAACTACTACAGCAGTAAATTCATTGCGTACTGTGGTTTCACAGAGTTGTTTATTCAAAAGCAGAACATAAATTAAAAAAATGAAAAATGTTGTATGTGTGTATATATATATATACACACAGTATATTGGATGCAAACAGGTATGCACCTGATGATTACCTCATCATATGAAAACAACTAACAGTTGCTCACTGCACAGCACTGATCTCTCCGCTTTTCAACAGCACATGTATTGCTACAGAGAGATCTAACACAGGAGTCAAGGGTCAAGAGCCCAACTAAAGCAAACACTGATCTACATGATGATGGTATCATTTTAACCAATAAAACATCAACATCTGATCCTCTGTGATTCACAGTAACAGCAGGTGTTCATCACTAATGCACAATCATCATTTAATTAGTCTCTCAATTATCTCTTAATTACCTCAACTCGTTGAGGTCTTGGGATTTGACTCGAAACTTGCTTGTGACTTGAAAGGAATGAGTTGGTTCCTCCTCTGGTGAAATCAGCTGCTGAGTTCATGGGTGGAATAAACACATGGCAGGACTTTTACTTTCTGACCCTGGATTTGACACCTCTGTTTATGACAAGAGTGCACCTGAAAAAAATCTACATCATGACATGAATTCTGACCTTTGTCACAGAAAGTCTTCTTAGTTGCCTTTTTCTCTATCACGAATTAGAAATCATAAGAAATTATTTATCAGTAGAAAACTTAAAATTTCAAAATTCATCCTTTGAAACCCATTTTAAAATCAGACATTGCATTACCATGTAAATGGTACATTAAAATCATGTTACAAAATATTTTCATTCATGAATTATAAAAAATTAAGTTTGGATAGTGCACTATAATGTCTCTGTTCAAAACTGTGGGTGACAGTTAAGGGGTTAAATGATATAAATAATATATAAGTTATTTAATTAAGAATATCCACCAGATACTAGGTAACAGAAATAGATATAGGCTAAAAAAAATGTATAAAATGTTTTAATAAAAATCCTAGTTAAAACTAAAATGTCTGGTTTAAATCTTTATACTCATATGCAGTGCAATATCCTGCTCCCCATGAATTACTCTACTGCAATATCTTCATGTCTGAAATAATCTGTATTGTATAAAGTATATAAATAAATGCGACTCGACTTTTTGTATTCAAATAACCTCCGTATTTTGTATTCAAATAATAATGTCCGCCTCTCTAAAAGGATTCTGCTAAATAACTCTGCCTCAAGCCAGAAGATGGGGGTCGTGTCTCTGATACGTCCTCTGCTCGCCTCAGCTGTACTTCGTCGTGCTCTTTAGGGTGTTTTACTTTTAGATGCTCTATCATATTTGTGGTATTGCCACAGTGGCGTATTGTTTTTTGACAAACGTCACATGAAGCTTCATCATTGTTAACTGGAGTGAAATAACTACAGATTATGCTTCTTTTTCTTTCAGTCATGACTGCAGCCACGCACTCGACCAGAGGCGGACAATCCAGGGGTCAGAAATTAAAAGTCCTGCCATGTGTTTATTCCACCCATGAACTCAGTAGCTGATTTCACCAGAGGAGGAACCAATACATTCCTTTCAAGTCACAAGTAAATCTCAAGTCAAATCCCAAGTCCTCAAACAGTTAAAGTTAATGAGATAATTAAGTGACTAATTAAATGACGATTGTGCATTAGTGATGAACACCTGCTGTTATTGAGAATTACCGAGGATCAGATGTTGATGTTTTATTGGTTAAAATGATGCCACCATCATGGAGAGCAGTGTTTGCTTTAGTTGGGCTCTTGAGCCTTTCAGTAAAACAAAAAAATTTACTTCTAACACCGTGTCCTAACTACACGCGACGCGACGCCGCGACACGCGATAAAAGGTATCTTTTCCATGTTAATCAGAGTTTTTGTCCTAACTAGCCGCGACGGCGACACGCGAAATTTCTAATTTAGAAACGGTTTCTATTTCCGCGACGTCGCGGCTGGAACAACAACATACAAACTATATGACAGTAGATAATCTCAGGTGATTATATGCTTTATTCAAAGTTAAACGTGTCTAATATGAGTTTAAATATCATATTGCGTGACCCTATAGCCATACTGAGAGCAACAACAGATCAGATCTTTACCTCAGATCTTGAAAAATAAATTAAATCAAAGATGACCGTTAAAACTGTGAACTCACTGCGAAACCAACAAGTGTATTCCATAACAAAGATGTTATCAGTCACTTAGTATGTATATTTAATTATGTTAAAACGCTTTAAAATTTATGAATTAGATTATAAACGTATCCATTTCGTTGCAAGAGCAGTGCGCTTCCAGAGAGAGCCCGCCCACACACGCTTCTGATTGGCTGTGATATTTGATTGATTCTGTCGCGTCGCGGTGTCGCGTCGCGTCTGGTGTGGACACCCAAATTGCTTGTCGCTGGAATCTTGTCGCGTCGCGTGTAGTTAGGACACGGTGTAAGCAATACAATATTATTTCATAGTAAACATTTGTGCATTACTGTATCAAAAGCTTGACATAGCAGATTGGCTTATATTTTTTGCTTTTAAATCATTTAAATGGGCACCACGAATGTGCCTCGCTTAGGTTTATTGAGTGATATTCAGCTGTTATTGAATTGCAAGAAAAAAACAATCCCATTCTACAAATGCTATTGTAGTAACTACATATTAGGAGAAAAAAACAGGACCGTCTAAAAGCTTAGGCTTTTAGACATGAACACTTATCATACGATCCTCAATGATGGTAACAATAATTATTCATACCGCAGTGTATGATACACTCAAAAAAATGATTTGGTCTAATTTGCACCAGTGTTCATGTGTTTCCACACTACAGAGTGTTCAAGTAGAATTGAAGCAGTGTTGAGTTAAGAAGATAATTATGTGATGATTGATCATTAATGATGAACACCTGCTGTTATCAAGAAGAATCACCGAAGGAAAGAGAAACACAAGAACTACAACTGACTTCAGCCACAGCTGAAGATGAAATCAACTGAAAAAAAAGAAGACATTAAATCTCTCAAGATCTGATTAAACAGCATCAGACTGACCAGATTGACTTTATTTCTGTCAGACTTCTAGAGAAGCTCTTATTGAGAATTAACAGAGGTTTAGATGCTTTATTGTTTTGTTTGAAATCACCATCAAAGAGACCAGTGTTTCCTTTTGTTGGGCTCTGGGCTCTTGACCCTTGATATGTTGGTGTTAATATTACACTGGTTGCTTTAATTGTGTGTTTATATAGAACACGCTTCGTTTAGCCAGCAAAGCTAAGAAAAAAAAAAAAAAGAAGTTGTGGGCAAATGATCCACCGATCTCATTTCAAGTCTAACATCTGATTGTATGGATGTAGTACTGCTTTAGATTTTTTATATAGCTTCAGATGTAGTAGTCTTGTAAAATCAGATAATTTAAATAATTTACAAATCACTTTGTGCTGTAACAATGCAAAGATCACAGACATCAAGAATCAGCGTATGAATCTCAACAATGGTGACAGTCAACAAAATGCTTCATGTTGCAATGCATGCTGGGTACCAGCATAGTACAAGACTCTCCCATGTATCCCAGCATGCATTGCAGCATGAATAAACAACGCAGCTGAATTGTCTGATTATTTTCTTTTATTCTTACTATTTTATTTTACGTATGCTGTTATAGTTGTGACTTTTAGTAGCTTGTTTTGTGATGTTCAGAGTTTTATCTGAATATTTTCTTGACTGTCACCATTGTTGAGATTCATACACTGATTCTTGATGTCTGTGGTCTTTGTATTGATACAGATGAAAACTTTATGTGCACAAGGTGATTTGTAAATTATTCAAATTATCTGATATTTACAATACTGCAAGATATGAAGCTACGAAAAAATCTAAAACAGTATAATGTCTATATAATCAGAAATTGGACTTGAAATGAGGTCAGGGACCAGTGACAAGATCTACCCACAACTCTTTTTCACTTGGCTTCGCTGGTTAAGCTAAGTGTGTTTTAAATTATCACACAATTAAAGCAATCAGCGTAATATTAACACCAACATGTCAAGGGTCAAGAGCCCAACAAAAGGAAACACTGGTCTCTTTGATGGTGATGTCAAACAAAACAATAAAGCATCTAAACCTCTGTTAATTCTCAATAAGAGCTTCTCTAGAAGTCTGACAGAAATAAAGTCAATCTGGTCAGTCTGATGCTGTTTAATCAGATCTTGAGAGATTTAATGTCTTCTTTTTTTTCAGTTGATTTCATCTTCAGCTGTGGCTGAAGTCAGTTGTAGTTCTTGTGTTTCTCTTTCCTTCGGTGATTCTTCTTGATAACAGCAGGTGTTCATCATTAATGATCAATCATCACATAATTATCTCCTTAACTCCAGCACTGCTTCAATTCTACTTGAACACTCTGTAGTTTGGAAACACATGAACACTGGCGCAAATTAGACCAAATCATTTTTTTGAGTGTAGGAGTTTTTACTATGCTCTTACCCAGAATGCATTGCAGCATGCAGAATTTTGTTGGTTGTCACCATTGTTGAGATTCATATGCTGTTTTGTGATGCTTGTGTGTATAAAATCAACAGAGTTCATATGCATTATGAAGTTTATATGTATAACATGTAGTAAATTTAAAATGCTCTAATAACTATTAGAGTTAAAAAACTAAACCTACAAATGACAAAGAAAAAAAAATCTGTCCAGCTGTAAAAGCATAGCTGTTCATTGTGCAGCACTGATTTCTCCCTTTAAGAACACCACAAGCATTGTCACAAATATAGATCTACAACAGGAGTCAAGGGACAAGAGCCCAACTAAAACAAACACTGCTCTCCATGATGGTGGCATCATTTTATCCAATAAAACATCAACATCTGATCCTCTGTCATTTTCAATAACAGCAGGTGTTCATCACTAATGCACAATCATCATTTAATTAGACACTTAATTATCTCATTAACTTTAACTCTTTGAGGACAAGGGATTTGACTCGAGACTTGCTTGTGACTAGAAAGGACTGACTTGGTTCCTTCTCTGGTGAAATCAGCTGCTGAGTTCATGGGTGGAATAACCACATGGCAGGACTTTTACTTTCTGACCCCTGGACTATCCACCTCTGTCTGTAATATATGTGCTTGTTTTACACTCTTTGACCACCAGGTGGTATTGTGAGCAAATTAAGCCTCCAGAAATTAACCCTTTTGTGAACCAAGCTTATTCAATATTATCTGTCTGCACTTTCAGGACCGCAATTGTAGGACCGCACTTCTAGGACCCTAGTTTTTTGTGACAGCGCCACCTACCGAGCCGGAGAACCGCAGTCCCAGGAACGCATGTCCAGGACCCTAGTTTTGGAGGACTAAAAAAAGTGCTACTAAGGCAGTATTTCCACCCAGTTTTAACTACATTAGAATTTTAGAGTTTTTTTTTTTTTTAAGTTTTATTACACCCAAATACTACTTTCTTTATTGCAATTAAACCTGGTTCCTAGGAATGTTGAGTAATTATTGGGTCTAAGTAGCATAATATAATAACTCAAATAAAATAAACAAGGAATCAAGGTATAGTCAAGGATGACTCTGGGGGTAGATTTAAGATTGTGTATATTTTATAAAATAATATATTTCAACAGTTGAACTTGAACACACACAAAAACAAATTTGTTCATGATGTGAACCACATAGAAAGAACTTTATGGACGACGTCTTCACTGACTCCTAAGAGAGAGAAAGAGAGAGAAGTGAATGAAATTAGGAACATTTAGTTGAACATGTTCTACTCTCTAATTTTAAATTTCATATTTAAAAGATCTTAGTTACCACAGAGCACACACACATATACGATCCAAAAATAATTATATCAATTTTCATACCAATTAACCCCTTAACTGTCACCCACAGTTTTGAACAGAGACATTATAGTGCACTATCCAAACTTAATTTTTTATAATTCATGAATGAAAATATTTTGTAACATGATTTTAATGTACCATTTACATGGTAATGCAATGTCTGATTTTAAAATGGGTTTCAAAGGATGAATTTTGAAATTTTAAGTTTTCTACTGATAAATAATTTCTTATGATTTCTAATTCGTGATAGAGAAAAAGGCAACTAAGAAGACTTTCTGTGACAAAGGTCAGAATTCATGTCATGATGTAGATTTTTTTCAGGTGCACTCTTGTCATAAACAGAGGTGTCAAATCCAGGGTCAGAAAGTAAAGTCCTGCCATGTGTTTATTCCACCCATGAACTCAGCAGCTGATTTCAACAGAGGAGGAACCAACTCATTCCTTTCAAGTCACAAGCAAGTTTCGAGTCAAATCCCAAGACCTCAACGAGTTGAGGTAATTAAGAGATAATTGAGAGACTAATTAAATGATGATTGTGCATTAGTGATGAACACCTGCTGTTACTGTGAATCACAGAGGATCAGATGTTGATGTTTTATTGGTTAAAATGATGTAGATCAGTGTTTGCTTTAGTTGGGCTCTTGACCCTTGACTCCTGTGTTAGATCTCTCTGTAGCAATGCATGTGCTGTTGTGAAGCGGAGAGATCAGTGCTGTGCAGTGAGCAACTGTTAGTTGTTTTCATACGATGAGGTAATCATCAGGTGCTTACCTGTTTGCATCCAATATACTGTGTGTATATATATATATATACACATACAACATTTTTCATTTTTTTAATTTATGTTCTGCTTTTGAATAAACAACTCTGTGAAACCACAGTACGCAATGAATTTACTGCTGTAGTAGTTATAGAGAAAGAATTTTAAATCTAATGCATTTAAATATTTAAACTCCAGTCTTACTCAGACACACACAGACATCAAGAACCAGCGTATGAATCTCAACAATGGTGACAATCAACAAAATGCTTCATGCTGCAATGCATGCTGGGTAACACCACAGTATGAATAATTATTGTCACCACTGTTGAGGATCGTATGATAAGTGTTCATGTCTAAAAGCCTAAGCAATGTAATTCTTAACTTTTTCCAATATTTAATATTACGATGGCATTTGTTTAATAGTAAATTCCTGCAGTTCTGTAACAGCTGAACGTCAGTAAATAAACCAAAGACAGACACCTTCATGATGTTCATTCAAGTGACATAAAAGCCAAAAGTGTAAGCTCATCTGCTTTCTCAAGCTTTTAATTCAGCAATGTGCAAATGTTTGTTGTGAAGCAATATTGCAATTGCTTAAAAGCAATCCATTCTCAGTTACTAAAAGGCTCAAGAGCCCAACTAAAGCAAACACTGATCTCCATGATGGTGGCATCATTTTAACCAATAAAACATCAACATCTGATCCTCTGTAATTCTCAATAACAGCAGGTGTTCATCACTAATGCACAATCAACATTTAATTAGTCTCTCAATTATCTCTTAATTACCTCAACTCGTTGAGGTCTTGGGATTGACTCGAAACTTGCTTGTGACTTGAAAGGAATGAGTTGGTTCCTCCTCTGGTGAAATCAGCTGCTGAGTTCATGGGTGGAATAAACACATGGCAGGACTTTTACTTTCTGACCCTGGATTTGACACCTCTGGTCATAAATTAATCTATTACTTTTCCTACATAATTTTTTAACAGAGAAAGTGGTAAAATACCTATTTAGGAGTCTTAGACCTTTCCAACGATATATAGTTTGTCATGATTAGATTAGGATTTAATTGTAAAATAGTGAAGTAAAGGTAGGCGTCCCACAGGGTGGACGGTGACAGTTAAGAGGTTAATGTTCATAATACTATTATTGCATACTGTTTAAAGATTTGGAAAAAATATATATTTTGATGTTGTGGGAACAAAGGTTCTTGAAACATTCATGTCAATAAAGCCCATCTGAACTGAGAAAAAAAAAATAATAGAGAGAGATGCAAGAAATCTGAATAGAAATAACATTATTGACATGACTTTAAATATTTAAAGCACATGTTGTGATGTATGCAACAGCACTACCTACCACCTGGATGCTCTCCCCTCTTTTCTCAGTTGCTTCTCTATAACCCTATTCAATTCTTCCACTTCACTGAAATAGTAAATGGAGAACATAATCACTGCTAGGTTAACAGAAATACTGTTAACTAGGGGTGTGCAGCGGAGCCATTATTTGTATCTGTATCTGTATCTGTGACAATCTCAAAATTATTTGTATTCGGATAGATCCGGAAGTGGGCGTGGCTTAAACAGGAAGTTCGTCCAATTACATGAAAATACCATTTTAAATGCAAATCTGTTCGATTCGTAGTTTTCATTTAACAAATATGCCTTGTATAACTAAAGAAAGTATTATTTTTTATTAAAATTATAACTGTAAATATCTTCTATTTAAAACTTGATCAAAAAAGAAAAATAACTTTATTCTTCTTATTTTCCAGTGAAACTTTGTGTACAAATTTGACAAGAGACAAGCACCCATAATTAAAAAAAAAAAAAAAAAAACAGAAATAGAAAGCTTGCTTGAACTTTAACCCCTTAACTGTCACCCACAGTTTTGAACAGAGACATTATAGTGCACTATCCAAACTTAATTTTTTATAATTCATGAATGAAAATATTTTGTAACATGATTTTAATGTACCATTTACATGGTAATGCAATGTCTGATTTTAAAATGGGTTTCAAAGGATGAATTTTGAAATTTTAAGTTTTCTACTGATAAATAATTTCTTATGATTTCTAATTCGTGATAGAGAAAAAGGCAACTAAGAAGACTTTCTGTGACAAAGGTCAGAATTCATGTCATGATGTAGATTTTTTTCAGGTGCACTCTTGTCATAAACAGAGGTGTCAAATCCAGGGTCAGAAAGTAAAAGTCCTGCCATGTGTTTATTCCACCCATGAACTCAGCAGCTGATTTCACCAGAGGAGGAACCAACTCATTCCTTTCAAGTCACAAGCAAGTTTGAGTCAAATCCCAAGACCTCAATGAGTTGAGGTAATTAAGAGATAATTGAGAGACTAATTAAATGATGATTGTGCATTAGTGATGAACACCTGCTGTTACTGTGAATCACAGAGGATCAGATGTTGATGTTTTATTGGTTAAAATGATACCACCATCATGTAGATCAGTGTTTGCTTTAGTTGGGCTCTTGACCCTTGACTCCTGTGTTAGATCTCTCTGTAGCAATGCATGTGCTGTTGTAAAGCGGAGAGATCAGTGCTGTGCAGTGAGCAACTGTTAGTTGTTTTCATATGATGAGGTAATCATCAGGTGCTTACCTGTTTGCATCCAATATACTGTGTGTATATATATATATACACATACAACATTTTCATTTTTAATTTATGTTCTGCTTTTGAATAAACAACTCTGTGAAACCACAGTGCAATGAATTTACTGCTGTAGCAGTTATAGAGAAAGAATTTTAAATCTAATGCATTTAAATATTTAAACTCCAGTCCTACTCAGACACACACAGACATCAAGAACCAGCGTATGAATCTCAACAATGGTGACAATCAACAAAATGCTTCATGCTGCAATGCATGCTGGGTAACACCACAGTATGAATAATTATTGTCACCACTGTTGAGGATCGTATGATAAGTGTTCATGTCTAAAAGCCTGAGCAATATAATTCTTAATTTTTTCCAATATTTAATATTACGATGGCATTTGTTTAATAGTAAATTCCTGCAGTTTTGTAACGGCTGAACGTCAGTAAATAAACCAAAGAGAAACACCTTCATGATGTTCATTCAAGTGACATAAAAGCCAAAAGTGTAAGCTCATCTGCTTCCTCAAGCTTTTAATTCAGCAATGTGCAAATGTTTGTTGTGAAGCAATATTTCAATTGCTTAAAAGCAATCCATTCTCAGTTACTAAAAGGGTCAAGAGCCCAACTAAAGCAAACACTGATCTCCATGATGGTGGCATCATTTTAACCAATAAAACATCAACATCTGATCCTCTGTAATTCTCAATAACAGCAGGTGTTCATCACTAATGCACAATCAACATTTAATTAGTCTCTCAATTATCTCTTAATTACCTCAACTCGTTGAGGTCTTGGGATTTGACTCGAAACTTGCTTGTGACTTGAAAGGAATGACTTGGTTCCTCCTCTGGTGAAATCAGCTGCTGAGTTCATGGGTGGAATAAACACATGGCAGGACTTTTACTTTCTGACCCTGGATTTGACACCTCTGGTCATAAATTAATCTATTACTTTTCCTACATAATTTTTTAACAGAAAAAGTGGTAAAATACCTATTTAGGAGTCTTAGACCTTTCCAACGATATATAGTTTGTCATGATTAGATTAGGATTTAATTGTAAAATAGTGAAGTAAAGGTAGGCGTCCCACAGGGTGGACGGTGACAGTTAAGAGGTTAAGTAACTTAGATCACGTGTTGCGGGACTCTGTGATCATTTACGAGTTTTTTTATCAACAGAGCGCAACAAATAATTTGGACCCTCCAAAATCAAACGCCTTGATCAAACGTCGCTTTTCTTCGTCTGGTTTAATTAAATGTAATGCCATTCACGAAAAGGGCAAATGTAATGTGTTTTTACATAGCCAGCTATGAGGTCCAGACCTCCGTAAATGTTTCATGTTCAAAAATAAAATTTGAAAACCTTATGAAAAATGATTTAAAATCATGTCGCTGAATAAATTC
This sequence comes from Onychostoma macrolepis, assembly GCF_012432095.1. Taxonomy (NCBI): domain Eukaryota; kingdom Metazoa; phylum Chordata; class Actinopteri; order Cypriniformes; family Cyprinidae; genus Onychostoma; species Onychostoma macrolepis. The sequence goes on from NC_081155.1 coordinate 8,274,501, forward strand.
ATGTGGCTGACTGGCAGGATCGAAGGAGTTCGGCGCAAGTGCAGCCTCCACTCCGCTCCGCCTTGTTGCCAGATCTAGTTGTTGTAAGCGTTGCTGGACTTGTTTTACTACTCAATGTAACAGCGTTAATAAAGTAATTAGGGCTGAAGGTGGAGGCTAGAGATTCTGTTTCCTATTTGCAAAATACAATATTTAAACTTATTTTGGTGCATTTTTCAGGAGATTGGTTGTGTTTGTTTTTTTGTAGCAATATCTGGCAACACTGCTTCGCAGGCACTGACAAGGAGTGCGCGGATAGTTTATTGCCGAGGAGACCACATTCGTTAGACGAACGCAATGATCGCCATGATATTATCTGTACGAAACTGTGTCAAAAGCTATCAAAGCAATTATTATTGCACAAATCTTAACAACCGCAGACCTCACTAATTCAGAGATTTAATGTCTTTTATTTGCAGTTGTTTTGCAGGCTGTGGCTGGAAGTCAATAGTAGCTGTTGTGTTTCTGCTCGTCTCTTTTTTCTTAAGCAGGTGTTCGTCACTAATGCTCAATCAGTACTACACTGTAAAAAAAAATCTGTTAAATTTACGGAAAAATACCGGCAGCTGTGGTTGCCAGAATTTTACCGTGAAAAAGACGGTAGCAACATTTTAGGATTTACAGAACTGTTTAAATTTACAGTGAAAAACCGTATCTCATTAACTGATACAATGTTAATACACAAACCTTTCAGTTAAGACATTTTATTTGCAGAAACCGACTACGCTTAAATTATCCAACTGCCATTTGTTTATAAACTAATATTTATAATGTTTATGTAATGTGAGCATAAGAGTATTGAGAACTACTTTGTTTAAATCCATGAAGAAAATCTTACTGATTTATGCAAAGTCACCAATTCAGCTCAAAACTCTTGCAAATAACAGCAACACACATACATGCGTGATTAAAACTAACAAAGAGATTCTCTTTATATCAGTAGCTACACAGTTATTGCCTTTAAATAAAGCAACATGCAGCATAACATCAGTGTCTCTCTGTCCGTCCTTGACTTAAACACAGGCTCTACTCTCCAGCACAATGGTGACCCACAAAACACAACAGGAAGTTGACTGTTAGGTTTTACAGTATTTTGCTGTTTATTTTCTTGATTTTACGGTGAAATACCGGCAGCTGTGGTTGCCAGTAATCTACTGTTTTTTACAGTTTGTTCCGTAAATTAAATTTACGGTATATTTCTGTTAAAATGACGTTCCACAGAATGTTTTGTCATCTCACAAATTTAACCCCTTTAATCCCACAGCAAAATCCTCAGTTATAAAGAGCACTTCTATGTGTCCACACTACAGAGTGTTGAAGTAACACTGAAGCAGTGATGAATTAATGAGAGAATTAAGTGACTAATTAAATTAGGATTGAGTTTATTGATGAACACCTGCTGTTAACAAGTAGAATCATTGAAGGAACGAGAAACAAGAGCAGAGAAACAAAACTTACAGCTAAAGCCAAGATGAAATCAACTGAAATAAAACACATGAAATCTCTCAATATTTCAGAAGAGGGTGATTAAACAACTCCACAAACAGCATCTTATTACTAACCACTTTTACTTTATTTCTGTCATGTGTACAAAAGCTCTTATTGAGATTTTAGTTGTTGTACTTTCATTTGAAGTCACCATATTGGCGATCAGTGGGTGCTTTAGTTGGGCTCTTGACTCGTGACTCTTTAACATTGGTTTTGTTTGGTTGCTTTTAATTCGCTGTGTTTATTAAGCACAGTTTTTAAAGCAAAAGCGCCAAATTAATCTATCATCATCGGAGACTGATGTTTGTGATGTCAAAACCGTCATGATCTAGTTTAATTCACTGGTTATCCCATGTTAAGTCTCTTATTAAACATGTGATATGTTAATTGCACCATTAATTGCTACAGTAATCAAATGTTGTGAAACAGCTCTAACCAGAATATGCACAAATAAATGTATTGAACTACGGCAGAAATTAAACACACACAGACATCAACAATCAGCGTATGAATCTCAAAATTGGTGACAATCAAAAGCGATATTAAAAATTTAAAAACGGTTCAACTCTGAACATCACAAAACAGTCTACTGAAAAGTAACAACAAAAACAACACCAAAATAAAAGCAAATAAAGAAAATATTAAGAACATTCAGCTGCATAATTTATTCATGCTGCAGTGCATTCTGGGAGTTTTGTACTGGCACCCAGCATGCTTTGCAGCATGAATTGTTTTTTATTATTAATAGTCACCATTGTTGAGGTTCATGTGCTGATTCCTGATGTCTGTGTGTTTCTAAATGATGCTGTAACTCTGAAGGTTTTGTGCATAAAAGGTTTTTAAATTCTTTCATAATGGTTTGTCAGCTTAACTTGTGGAGTAATATTATTACCATAGCCAATATGAAATTAATTACAAATCACCCACATTGTTTGACACTAACTGAGATCAGCGATCCAGGTCATTAGAAGATGATCACCACTTTTAAGTTTTAACCAAAACTACAAACACTCTTGGCTTTTCTTGTCATAACTTGTTTACAAACGCAGTCATAACAGCCAAAGAAAAACTAACCTCAAAGAGTCAAGGGTCAAGAGCATAACAAAAGCAACCACTGATCGCCAAAATGGTGAGATAAAACAAAACATTTGAAATAAAATATAAACCTCTGTTAATTCGTAGATATATGACAGAAATGAAGTCAAACTGGTTAGTAATAAGTGGAGCTGCTGTTTGTGGAGTTGTTTAATCATCCTCTGCTGTTTTATTTCAGTTGATTTCATTTAAGGCTGTGGCTGTATGTCAGTTGTAGTTTTGTTTCTTGTTCTTTCCTTCAGTGATTGTGTTTGTTAACAGCAGGTGTTCATCAGTGTCTGAATTCACTCATATGTTCTCAATCACTCTGTCTAGTGGACTATATAGTGAAGTAATGTAGGACTAGTGAATGAGGGTGTAGGGAGTGGTTTCAGACACAGTCTATGAGTGTCGACTCTGAGGCTACTTTCTCGAAAACAAAGGTTAGATCTATTACAGTTATTCACTGTATATAGTAAGGAAACTTACTCTTAATCATTTAACAGGTTATTACTGTGGTATTTTACAGTTTTTTACTGTTAAAATCACAATCATTTTTTACAGTGTAGATTAATCACTTAATTATCTAATGAACTGCAGTGCTGCTTCAGTCTTATTTTTAGCACTCTGTAGTATGCATACTGAGCAGAGTTCATTTCATAGTTTCATCTGGGCTGACCCACGAGGGGCCCTCATGGAAACCGCGGACAAAACTGTCTGGGGCCCAGTTAGATAGCCCAGGTGCCACCCATCTGGGCCCCACATAAGTGTGCTGGCTGGGACTATTGCCTGCCCTGAGCTGTGTCCTTGAAAGCACTTCATATAGAGTACAGTACACAGTAAATGACACAATCTAACACGTGGTATTTTAACAGTCAATTATTATGATGGCCTCTCTGTTATGTCTGACTATTAAAATGTCATATGTCTCAACCAACATTATAAAACCATGTCAAAATGAAGAGACGTACTCATAACATGTATATTGGGGTAATGTTAAACAGGCTGAATGAGCACGTGACAGTTAAAACATTAAGATTATTTTAACTTAATTAAAATGGAAAAACAATGAGTAATTAACAAGCTTTCACAACGAACGTGCTACAGTTTATTCAACACAGGCTTATCATGCTAACAATTCATTTTACAGCATTAGAGGCTAATATGTGATGGCTATGAATTCAAGACTATTTAGCAAATCACGATCACTTCGGCTACGTTAACTGTCCAATGAAATGCATCACAATTGTTTTTAATGTTAAACAAATAAAAATTTATTCACATTTGATACTCACACTCTGACTGTCATCCATCTTCGCTGGTCCTCTAATTCGGAAGGTGGCGTTGTCACTAAAAACCTAGAAATGCGGTCCTAGGACTGCGTTCCTGAAAATGCAGCCTCCGGTTTTGCAGGCAGATGCTACTCAGCTTAATGCTTCATGAAGCTTCATTTCACCATCACTACTTTACACCTCTGTCTGAAATGTCTCTGCTTGTTTTACACTCTTTGGCAACCAGGTGGTATTGTGAGCAAATTAAGGCTCCAGAAATTAACCCTTTTATGGACCACTTGGCTGAAAAGCTGAAAAGCTTCATGAGGCTTCATATTGCCATCACTACGATTTGCACATAGAAATAAAATAAATTTGGTCTTGATGATATCCTGGTCCTCTCTCAGGCTCTATGGTTATTGAATGGTGGATTCCACATCAAACAATTTCAGCCCCCCAGACCAAAACCAGGTCCTCGAAATAACGGTTCATCCATAACATCTGCCTTTGACATGGGAATCGGTGATGAGGAGTGGGAAAGACTACAGAAGACTATTGACTGGTCTATTCCAGATCAAGAAATCACTCGTCTGGATCAGAGCACAAGTCCAGTCCACTCAACTTTCTCTATTGTGGGACTCAAAGAGAGTTACAAAGTGTGAGAAAAGATCTCTGTTACTATCACAGCCAGAGACCACAACAAGAACCTGAAAAGATATGGAGGAGATTATTTCAAAGCAAAACTTTTCAATTCAGAGCTAAAGGTGTGTGTGTGTTTATATATATATATATATATATATATATATATATATAATTTTAAAACGTATTTTTGGAAAAATAAAATAAAATAAATAAATACAAATAATAATAATAAAAAAAAAAAAATCAATATACAAACATTTGTCCTTTGTCAAATGAAAATTATGTCATTGATTACTCACCCTCATGTTGTTCTAAACCCGTAAGACCTTTGTTCATCTTGGGACACAAATTAAGATATTTTTGATGAAATCTGAGAGCTTTCTGACTTTCCATTAACAGTAATGCAACTGAAATATTCCCAGAGCCAGAAACATAGTAAGCACATCAGTAAAATAGTTAAGGTGACATCATGATTCAACCACAAGTTTAGCAAATCTTAACTGAGGTCTTTCGGGTTTGGAACGACATGAGGGTAACTAATGACAGAATTTTCATTTTTGTGTAAACGATCCCTTTAAATTTCGCTTTTCCAACAGACAGTGGTTTCCTGCATTACACTTGTTATTTTCTGTTCTTCTTCAAGGCGAGTGTGTACGGGGAGGTTGTGGATCATTGTAATGGGACTTACTCTGTTGCTCTTCTTCTGCCCTGGGAGGGTCAGGCACAGGTTTTTGTGCGTCTTGAGCACTCCAGTGAGGTTGTGCAGATTCTTAAGAAATACAGGGACTCTTCCACGATCCCACTATAATGGCTACTTTGAAGGATCAGGACCCAATAAAACCAGGATCAGTGAAGTAGTAGAATGTAATCTTAAGTGGGGTGCAGATGGAAGTTGGAGGAAAGGCGACTGCTGCTGTGAGTACAAGGATATAAGAACAGGGACGGTGTGGCAGTGTGAGAGACCGAAGAAACTTTCCTGTGACAAACTAGTTCATCACTCACACGGAGTTTTGGAAAACCCATTAAATAGTTTTGAGAAGCAACTTTTTGCAATGTGAGTAATGATTCAAAATTTAATTTCAGAATAATTGCAGAAGTGTAAAAATTAAAAAAAAAAGTATTATTTTATTCTCCACAGGAAATTAACACTACATGTGCTGTAGTAATTGACTACAGAAGCTCTTATTGAAAATTATCAGAGGTTTAAACATTGATGCTTCATTGGTCAAAAACAATGCCACCATCATGGAGATGAGTGTTTACTTTGGTTAGGCTCTTGCCACTTGACTTGCTGGGTTAGTTTTTTCTTTGCAACAATGCATATGTTGTTGTAAAGGAGAAAGATCAGTGCTTTACACTGAGCACATAGTAGATGCTTCTGTGTGATGAGGCAATCATTGCGAACTGGCCAGACTTTATGCCTTGGTTTTTTTTTTTGGATTTTTGCAATTATATGACTGTATCGTATAGACAAACACAGACATCAAGAACCAGCATATGAATCTCAACAATGGTGACAATCAACAAAATTCTTCAAGCTGCAATGCATGCTGGGTAACACCATAGTAAAAACTCCCACCATGCACTGCAGTATAAATATTTATTGTCACCACTGTTGAGGATCATATGATAAGTGTTCATGTCTAAAAGCTTGACTTGAAACTCCTCAACTCTTTGAAATGTTACGGTCCTATATGTTTAATACAGAGCTCAAAATTATTGTAGAAATATACGATGCTTTTTAGTTGATGAATTTAAGTCAATAATCAAAGAGCAAGCAAGAGAAACCACTTTATGTTGGTTAGTCATGTCTTTTATAAGCAGAAAGTGTAATTTGCTACATCAAGCTTCTGTTTCAGCAATGTTCAAGTGTTTGCAGTGAAATACTATTGCAATTAATTAGAAGCAAAACTATTTAAAAGTTCTACAAGGGTCATGAGCCCAACTACAGCAAACACCAACCTCCATGATGGTGGCATCATTTTTTGACCAATAAAACATAATCTAAACCTTAGTTAATTCTCAATAACATCTTCTGTAGATGTCTGACAGAAATAAAGTGAGTCTGGTTATTAATGAGTGAAGCTGGTGATGCTGTTTGTGGAGTTGTTTAATCATCCTCTGCTGAGATCTTCAGAGATTGAATGTCTTTTATTTCAGTTGATTTGATCAAAGGCTGTGGCTGAAGACAGTTGTTGTTCTTGTGTTTCTATTTTCTTCAGTGATTCTGCTTGTTAACAACAGCTGTTCATCACTAATGCTCAATCATCATTTAATTAATCACTTAATTATCTCATTAGCTTTAACTCTGCTTCAGTGTTACCTTAACACTATTTGGAGTGGGACCAAATACACTCTGAGCAGTGTTGATTTAACACTGGGGATTTTACTGTGTATGTTTACCATCTCTTTACCATTTCCTGTTTGGAAAGAAGTTTAAATTAAACTACAGAAAACTAGAATTAGGTTTAAGTTCTCATTTTATGTTTATTGTTTACAAATAGGTTTACTGCATGAATATTTGATTTGCTCATATGAGCAACACTGAATCGCCTCTATCTACTTTTTTTAATCAAACTGCCCCGTCCTCTGGAAGCCCGTTTCTGACACTTAAAAAAAATAAAAAAATAAATAATAATAATAATTACCTTATTTAATTTTTATTCAGTCTCACAATTCGGACTTTTCTTCTCGCAATTACATGATATAGAATTATATTAAGGAAAAACTCACTTAATTTTACTTTTTTAAAAACAAGACAATAATTTTTACTTCACTAGAAAATGCTTCCTTATTTAAGAATTTTTAGATATTTGGACTAGAAACAAGACAATGAGAGGCAGAGTAGGTGCGGGTCCATTCCTTTGCCAACAGGGAAAGAAACTTTTCTAGAAACAAACTCTCAATTCCGCGAGTTTATGTCACGCATTTCTTAACCTCTTAACTGTCACCGTCCACCCTGTGGGACGCCTACCTTTACTTCACTATTTTACAATTAAATCCTAATCTAATCATGACAAACTATATATCGTTGGAAAGGTCTAAGACTCCTAAATAGGTATTTTACCACTTTTTCTGTTAAAAAATTATGTAGGAAAAGTAATAGATTAATTTATGACCAGACGTGTCAAATCCAGGGTCAGAAAGTAAAAGTCCTGCCATGTGTTTATTCCACCCATGAACTCAGCAGCTGATTTCACCAGAGCAGGAACCAACTCATTCCTTTCAAGTCACAAGCAAGTTTCGAGTCAAATCCCAAGACCTCAACGAGTTGAGGTAATTAAGAGATAATTGAGAGACTAATTAAATGTTGATTGTGCATTAGTGATGAACACCTGCTGTTATTGAGAATTACAGAGGAACAGATGTTGATGTTTTATTGGTTAAAATGATGCCACCATCATGGAGATCAGTGTTTGCTTTAGTTGGGCTCTTGACCCTTTTAGTAACTGAGAATGGATTGCTTTTAAGCAATTGCAATATTGATTCACAACAAACATTTGCACATTGCTGAATTAAAAGCTTGAGGAAGCAGATGAGCTTACACTTTTGGCTTTTATGTCACTTGAATGAACATCATGAAGCTGTCTCTCTTTGGTTTATTTACTGACGTTCAGCTGTTACAGAACTGCAGGAATTTACTATTAAACAAATGCCATCGTAATATTAAATATTGGAAAAAATTAAGAATTATATTGCTCAGGCTTTTAGACATGAACACTTATCATACGATCCTCAACAGTGGTGACAATAATTATTCATACTGTGGTGTTACCCAGCATGCATTGCAGCATGAAGCATTTTGTTGATTGTCACCATTGTTGAGATTCATACGCTGGTTCTTGATGTCTGTGTGTGTGTCGGAGTAGGACTGGAGTTTAAATATTTAAATGCATTAGATTTAAAATTCTTTCTCTATAACTGCTACAGCAGTAAATTCATTGCGTACTGTGGTTTCACAGAGTTGTTTATTCAAAAGCAGAACATAAATTAAAAAAATGAAAAATGTTGTATGTGTATATATACATATACACACACAGTATATTGGATGCAAACAAGTAAGCACCTGATGATTACCTCATCATATGAAAACAACTAACAGTTGCTCACTGCACAGCACTGATCTCTCCGCTTTACAACAGCACATGCATTGCTACAGAGAGATCTAACACAGAAGTCAAGGGTCAAGAGCCCAACTAAAGCAAACACTGATCTACATGATGGTGGTATCATTTTAACCAATAAAACATCAACATCTGATCCTCTGTGATTCACAGTAACAGCAGGTGTTCATCACTAATGCACAATCATCATTTAATTAGTCTCTCAATTATCTCTTAATTACCTCAACTCGTTGAGGTCTTGGGATTTGACTCGAAACTTGCTTGTGACTTGAAAGGAATGAGTTGGTTCCTCCTCTGGTGAAATCAGCTGCTGAGTTCATGGGTGGAATAAACACATGGCAGGACTTTTACTTTCTGACCCTGGATTTGACACCTCTGTTTATGACAAGAGTGCACCTGAAAAAAATCTACATCATGACATGAATTCTGACCTTTGTCACAGAAAGTCTTCTTAGTTGCCTTTTTCTCTATCACGAATTAGAAATCATAATAAATCTACTGAATTATTTATCAGTAGAAAACTTAAAATTTCAAAATTCATCCTTTGAAACCCATTTTAAAATCAGACATTGCATTACCATGTAAATGGTACATTAAAATCATGTTACAAAATATTTTCATTCATGAATTATAAAAAATTAAGTTTGGATAGTGCACTATAATGTCTCTGTTCAAAACTGTGGGTGACAGTTAAGGGGTTAAAACAAGCAAAATAATCTGCCAATGGGATGAGCAAAATAATCTTATTTCAAACCGAAAAAAAGATTATTTTTACTTTTGAAAAAAAAAAAAAGATTTAAGAATTCTTAGATATCTGGACTGGAAACAAGACAAACAATGTAAGAAAAGCATTTTTAGCAGTATGTAACATTTTCTCCCTATAAAGCACTTTGACTTGCCATTGTGTGTGAAATGTGCTATGTGAATTAACTTGCCCTTGTCACCTTTTTCACCCCTGATTAAATAATGTTTACGGACTAACTTAAATACTCTAAACTTTTGTAAAATACTCCACACAACCACTGGTTTGCATGATAACTTCCTTTATTTACCTTTATTTATGATTTACAGATTTATTTTATCATTTTCGTTTTTATGTATATACTACATGTTGCGTATTTGAACTCGTTTAACAAATATTAAAAGTAAAAATTAAACAGAAGTAATTCACTTGTAATCGACCCCTCTTTGTTATTCTGTTTCCACTGTAACGGTGCTGGTTCTCGTGCCCGAGCTGGAGTCGTGTTCGGTGGGGAACTTCACACGGCTGAGACCGCCACACTGCGTTTCACTCATCGCCGAAATACATTGCGACTGCCACCATAACCTGCCCACAAACAAACAGTAAACAGCTCTGAGGACATATTTTAACATCCAATGTATTTGCATTCTGTATCTTTATGAATAAAATAGTTTATTTATAAATATCAGGCTTTTCCATCACCTGATAAGACCGACGTTTAGGTGATTCACACCGCGTGCCTGTATGTTGCTCTGCATGAAATTAAACGATATACAGCACAGTAACGATTTTATATATAAAATAAAATGTACACAAACCTGTATTTATCGAAGAAATGCATAAATTCGATGGGGGGGGGGGCATACACTTCTTATATGCGAAATGACAAAACAGACACGGCGCCTGTGTGCACACATAAAAAAGTTAATCGTTTTTTAAATACACTCAAAAAAATGATTTGGTCTAATTTGCGCCAGTGTTCATGTGTTTCCACACTACAGAGTGTTCAAGTAGAATTGAAGCAGTGCTGGAGTTAAGG